>NC_060964.1:2828989-2943989 GCF_910589235.1 Vespa crabro
CTTCAAAATAAAGCAGAGTTCCTTCGCACATACAATCTATATATATATATATAACATACATACATACATATATACGTATATATGTATATACATATGTACATGTACGTTACACTTCCGTGACGTTCTTTCAAGTACACCGTCGTGTTACCGACACCTCTAAAGGCATGATAAAAGAGAAAGAGAAAACCCTATTGTTCAAGAATAAACCTAAACCTCTTGACGTATCCGTTTGCTTTGAAACATTCTTTAGAAATATCTTTACATCGAAATTGATCTCTTTTCTTTTTTCTTTTCTCTTTTTTTTTTCAATAATACGTATTAATCGATCCTATATAAATAATCTTATATCTTATAGTTATAGATAGATCTTAATAAATAAATAAATTATACAAAAATATGGTATGATATAAAGGTATGAAAAATATATAACATATAGTACTTAAAAGATACTATATAAATAGATCCTATATATATATTTCTTTATAAGTTTATTTAGATAAAGAAGAGAATAAAATCTGTAAAGAAAAATAGTTAACTATTGGATCGAATAGTCGGTCAGTAGAGTCAACCACGAAGCCGTTCGGAATCGATCGTAAATGCTCTCGAAAAATTGTATCCTTGACATAACTCGTCGACGGCCCATAATCCTAGTTTGCATTTTATTTATCTATCTTTCTCTTTCTCTCTTTCTCTCTCTCTCTCTCTCTTTTTCGTCTATTTCTTTATCCAAAAAAATCATGAATCGTCTAATCATAAAAGAACAAATAAAATATTCGGTGAACGGAACTTGCTTTTTTGCTTGCTTCCTTGTTTTCTTGTTTGTTTGCTTGCTTTTGCAAATTATCCTTACATGTAAAATTAGATGTATTTAAATGTTGTATGAAAATGTTCGAAAATTGCTGAGTGAACGTCACGGGGCATGTTTTTATTAGCTCGTAAATAAAACGAGTGGGCTGTTTACAAATCGTTCGTATTTCAAAGAGAAGTTAACTGTAAAGTGCATCGAAGAGAAATAGAAAGAAAGAGAAAAAGAAAGAAAGAGAGAGCGAAAGAGAGAGAGAGAAAGAGAAAATAAGCACGTGTTGGTAGTGGGTGTTTAAAGTTTACAAATCCAATCCATGGATTCACGTAATTTATCCTGGAAATCATAGATATTTGTGACAATATAGATTCCATATTAAAGATAATGAATTTGAAATCGAAAAAAAAATTGTCAATTATATATGCTAAGATATTATTGATAATTAATATATATATATATATATATATATATATATATATATATATATATATATATATATGAATAGATATAGAACTATAGGAATTCTTAGATTCTATAGATTAATTTGGAACTATGTATTTTAAGATCTATCCTAGTATCATAGTCTACATATCTTAAGATCTATCTTAGGATGTATATCCTAAAATTCGATCTATCTATATAGAATTTATCTGTATAGATGATATAATAGAATTCATATTAAGGATTTATTTATTCATTTATTTGACATTTATCTATATAAGATCTATCTAATAATATACGTATACATATATCCTCTTTATATATATATATATATATATATATATATGAATGAATGAATCAGTAGATAGATATGGCTTTGATTAATTTATGATCCCATATTAAATTCTTGCCTCTAAGATCAATAATGTTTCGTCCATATCGATTCGACCATCTGTACGTTGAATTTTTAGTTTTTCTTTCTTCTTCTTTTTTATTTTCTCTCATTCAGACTTTTAAATATACGATGAAATATACGATATTACCTTTTTGATTCCTTATTTTTAATTCACGTGAAGTATTTTATACATTCAAATTTCTCTGCATAATTTTAAATGAAACGTGACCGATATCGTTATAATTTATTATTTTTTAACAAACTTTTATCATCTGATCATTTAAATGATTTCGTTTAATAATTATTATATTTGATCATAATTTTAAACCTGTTCCCGGTATTATTATTATTATTATTATTATTATTATTATTATTATTATTATTATTATTATTACGTTATGTTCAAATTGGAAAATAATTTTATTAGAAAAAGAAATAAATGAATAAAGCAGAATAGTTGATAGAATTCAATATGTCGGTAAACATTGTTCCGCCATTTACTCGGTTCGATAAAACTTTACGAGGACGTCGTTACAGCTTGTTACACGGTGAACAATCCGCGATGCATTACGAATGAAATTCGCGTTCCAGACAAACGCGAGTTAAATCAGAGACCAGATCTTTCGTGTGTACTCTCTTGTACAAATTGGACTCATGAAGTATGGACATGAAGGATAAGAAGAAAGGAAAAAAATCCGGAAATTCTTCCACCTTTTTTTTTCATACGATGACGACGACAACGATTACGATGTGATGATAATAATAATGATGATGATGATGATGATGATGATGATGATGATGATGATGATGATGATGATAACGACAATGATGATGATCATGTTAATTACATATCCTAATTATTATAAAAATTTTCTAATTATTATATACACGATCTACATAGATATAAAATTTTATTTATTTTTATATATTACATTTATTCATTATAATTATTTAAACAAATGTTAACGATGTTTCATTTTCAATGTTAAATTAATTATTTATTTGTTTATCTTCTTTTATTTCCTTTTTTTCTTTTATACGAAGATTATCTCAAAATTAGCTACGTCAAAATTTATTTTGTATCTATGCACGTATGTATATATGCATGTATATATGTATATATGTATGCATGGATTATATGTATGTGTAATGAAAAGTTTAACTCGTTATACATGGATAAGCCATTACATGATACTCCGAAACGAAGATAGGACTTTTAAAGATGCTCGTCAAGACTATTACAAGTACTTAACTCGACGCAGACCGCGAAAACGTTTTCTCGTTTAAAAGCAACGAGCCACACGCATCATTCCATTCAATTCAATTTGTCGGCAAAAGAATCCTCTTTTAAATTCACGAGAAATGTTCTTTTATACTTACTCTTATAAAGCTATTTGAAAGGAGGAAAGAGAGAGAGAGAGAGAGAGAGAGAGAAAAAGACACATACGTAATATCATCCATATACAAAGTTTTTTTGTAATAGAAAAAAAAGGTATATTTAAAAATGTTAAAATCTAGTATTGTTTCAACGTACACACTGTAAAATTTTTTTCTTTTATACTTACTTTATAAAACAATTTCAATGGGGAGAATAGAGGAGGGGAGAGAAGAACGAAACATACATGATACCAACACAGATTTGTCCTACAATAGAAAAGAAAAACTATATATAAAAATGTTAAAATCTAATATTATTTCAACGCATACATTGTAATATTTAAAATATTAATATTAATATGATAATTATTCATAATAATAATTTTTAATAATGATTATTACTATAACAAATAATATTAATATTAATATAATAATTATTAATATTACATAATTATTATTTATATTAAATAATAATTATATTTATAATTAATAATAAAATTAATACAAAGAGAAAATAATTTCAAAAGAATAATCGATGTTCATTCTCGTTATACTTGCGTATATACTTAAATTTAATCGATACGCTGAATGATAGAAATCGTATAATCGTATTTAGTGATATGAATAAATTTTTAAAAATGTTGAAGAATAAAGGAATAAGAGATTGAAAATTACTCGTATTACTAATACAAAGGTTGTTCGCGTAATAAACTCAACGCATACTTTACTGTCGAGTGTAATGCAGATATTGAAAAGAATAAAAGAGAGTCTTGTTGTTCTTGTTATTATTGTTGTTGTTGTTGTTGTTGTTGTTATTGTTACTCGTGCGTGTGTTTTTCAGATCGACCTGCTTTCGCATACTTCTGCTGCCTTTGAGAGCAAAAGAATAATAGAAAAGAATATATATAGGAAGGTCGAGAATCTATTAGCGTGCTCGACGAGCAAGAGTAACTACTCACAAGAGTTCGAGAAAAAGAAAGAAAGAGAGAAAAAGAGAGAAAGAGAAAGAGATAGAAAGAGAAAGATAGAAAGAGAAAAATAGAGAGAGAAAGAGAGAGACAGAGAGAGAAAGAAATAGAAAAAGAAAGAACATGCAAGGACAAATTAAAGTATAAAATTCTCGTGGAATTTGTAATTCGTTGGAAATAATGTGAGAAAATTACCGACTAAGAATATATTTTTAAAGAGAGAAAAAAAAGTAAAATACAAAAAAAAAAAAAAATAAACAATAATTATCTAACAATTTCTTGAAATTGACACGAAATTATGTTTGAAAATTGATTATTTCTTCCCTATTAGATACGATTAGTTTCTATCATTCATCGATCGACTGTACGCAGATATAATCAGGAAGAACATACAGTAAAGTACAATAAATTGATTACTTTTTTTATTTATTATTTTGTTTCTCTATTTTTTTTTTTCTATGCAAATATCATTTGTAAAATTCAAAAATTATTTCTCTTTATATTATTAAATACGATTAATACGTTCGATGATCATTTGATCGATAAGATCTAAAATCTAAAATTATAAAACGAATTTCTTTATCATTTGCAATCCAAATGTCGATATTAACTTTTCTTCATAAATGTGATAATTTGTTAAAATATTTTACGTTATGCAAATACCATTTATAAAAGACAGCAATCGTCAGTCATAATAAAGATTAAGTATTAAATATAGTGAAATGTATATATATATATATATATATATATATATATATATATATATATATATATCGTGAATTACCAGATGTTCTTACTTAGAAGGAAATAAAGAATAAATAAAAAAAAAAAAATAAAAAAAATAAAAACAGGAAATTATTATGAAAAAGAATTCTTATGGCATTTGTCATTTAACGATCAACAAAAACTGGTACTAGTTGGTTTTATAAAGTCGTACACAAGCGTAAGATAATTATCATAATGACATGACAGCAATCTCGTATCTCTATAAGAACTTATGGTGCGTTGATTAGAGAGAGACATAGAAGGTTAAAGGAACAATTAACGCTTACCAAATTTAGTATCCTCGTACGATTATCTCACATCGATTAAATACAACCATAAAAGTTTTCACTTCTTTCTCACTTCTCTTGTTATTTAGTTGAAATAGTATGAAAAAGTCGGCTCGATGATTTCGACCATTTTTCTTTTTTTTTTTTTTTCAATATTCCTTTGCCTCTTTCGTTTATCGAATGATCGTTCCTCGCCCACGTTAATCTTTTTTAAACGTATTTAAGATGTTTTAAAGCGAAGTGTAATACTCGGATGATTGATTTCGTACGATTCATTAAAAACATTTCTCTGACATTATTCTATTATATTCTTTTATTTTTTTTTTTTTGTATTTTGTACGTCCTGATAAATAGATTTTTGATTTTGTTTTATCGTTGCATGATACGTGAACATTCTTTTTTATGAGTTATTATACTAAAACTATTCAGTCAATTTTTAATAATAAAGATTCTTACCTCATTCATTTGTGTCTATGTATAATAAACATAATGATTCATTAAGATTCTTTGAATAATTTATAAATCAGTTTTTATTTTGCTTTTCAAATTTTTTGTTCTTTTTTTTTTCTCGTTTTAAATTCCTATGTCGATATTCGTATAAGCTACTTTATTTATTAGTCTTATTTTTTTTTTTTTTGTTATATTTATTTTACTTTATTGTTATTATGGTTATTATACAATAGATTTATTTTCCAAGAACAAGCAAACAAACAAACAAACAAACAAACGTAATTATCAATTAAAATTTTCCAAAGAATTATTTGTTATAATTTATGAATCATTGAGTTACTTGATAAAACGAGTATTAACATTATAAATACCAAGAACTAATTAAAGAATATATATCATGATAATTAACAACATATGTATCTATATACCGTGTATATATATATATATGTATGTATACTCGTTTCTCAGTCGTTCTTTGCGATTCCTTTCCCCACTTTTAATTTCCCTTCTTGTCAGAGATTAAACACAAATTAGTGTTGATAAATGGGTTAACTGCATGCGACAAATGTTAACGAACATGTTCTACATATGTCGCATTGAGGATGGTCGCGTGTCTCTTAACGAGAATGCGCCGGATCTATGAATAAACGAACTAAACGACTCCTTTGAACTAATTCAACCATCAATTTGTTCTAATCAATTCTCGAATAGAAATGTAAGAAGATCCGAAAAAAATTGTATCTACAAATTAAACATCCAAATCTTAATTATTAATAATAACCGCAAAAAAAAAATGATGACCTTGAATATCATAAAGAATAAATCCAATAAAATGTTGAAAAACAATGATTAAATCAACAATTGTAAAAGTGTATAAAAATACATTATAAATACCTATAGGATGTAAGTTAATTAAAGAGTTTTATATTTTATATATATATATATATATTTTTTTTTTTGCAAATCACACAGATGCTCATAAATACACATAATTTTTGTAACAACTTCTCTAATAAGTATTATATTAAAAATGTGTGATTAATAATCTCTCTTTAAAAGAAATATATCCATAGATAGGACAGAAATAATAAATTATAAATAATAAATATAGTAAATATATGATATGAAATAAATGGAAAAATAGAAAAATAGAACAAAAAAAGAAAAATATAATAAAAAATATATATGTGGCAAATAATCTATAACAAAAACATAGATAAAAAATGTATGTATATATACATACATATATATATATATATATATATATATATATATAAAATAATAAATTAACAAACAAATAAATATTTTTTTGTAGAAAATAAAAGAAGTAAAAAGACAGATATGTTCTACGATCTTGAAATTCTCATAGTTGAATCGAAAGAGAACAGATTCGTATAAAAAAAGAGTCGTTAACGCGGTTAGAAGCCACGACGAAAAAATTGTCCCACTTTTCTATGTACACTTTATATATATATATATATATATATATATATATATATATATATATACATACATATATATATATAAGTAATATATATATATATTTTTTTCTCTCTCTCTCTGTTTTTTTCTTCCTTTTTTTCTCTCTTTGTTTCTGTTCTATCCCTTTATGAACGACTCACAAGTCACAACTAGACCGCGCAAAGAAGGACCGTACCGGAATCGCGTTAAAGAATACAAAGGAACGAGCCTGCGAATTGTTTGTTATTCGAGATGTCTGTCTCTCTCTCTCTCTCTCTTTCTCTCCTGTCTCTCTTTTTCTCTTTCTTTTTCTCTCTATTTATCTATCTTTCTATTTCTCTGACTCTCTCTTTATTTTTGAAAAACTTTATGAATTTAAATATACCTCCTGTAAAATTTAGGCCATAACGAGTGTTAGACATTTTGTTTTTATTAGAATTTCTTTACAATTCGCTCGCCTCTAATATTTAAAAAATGACGATTTAAACGCGAAAATCGATGCGATTAAATAATTAAAATTAATTTGAAAAATTTTTAATTAAAAGTCCTATCAAATTTTTCTGATAAAAAAATTATAAACATTTTGTTTGTCATTTTTGTATAAATAAAAAATTTTCTTATATTACATATATATATATATATTATTATGATTATTATTATTATTATTATTAACGTAGATTTTATAATAGTATAAAAAAAGATTTCTTTTTTTTGAATTATAAATTATATTTACATGTAAATCATTTTACATGTTATAAAAAGATTATACTTGTAATAATTCTAAATCTTTAGGATATACTTGATAAATGATTATAAACCAAATATAAATTTAGGAAAAAACAACCTGAACTTCGTTATTTATCTCTTTCATATGCCGTTCCCATCGTTTATGAGAAAAAAAAAAAAGAAAAAAAACTGATGAGTCTGTGATCGTCTTTGTTCAAATCGCAAGTTGATTTATAACTTCCGTAAAAGCCATCTTATTGTCGTCGCACTCTACCGTTCTTTAAAAGTAGAACGAGCAGACGTTCCGATCGACCTAACTACATTATTAAACAACAAGAAATGTTGCTAACATATTCTTTATAAATATAAATTTTCATTTAAGTATTATATAAGTAAATAAGTAATATATATATAATATAAAAAGTAGGTTTTTATAATATACATTTTTATAATAATTAGTACATTCAAATGGACTTATATAATAATCAATAGCCTACATATATATTATATATATATATATATATATATATATATATATATTTAAACTTTGTTCTTATCATATCATTTGAATTCAACCATCTTCTCTTTTCTTTTCTTTTTCTCTTTCTTCTCTCTTAGCCAACGAATAATTTTCAATAATCTTTCGTTCTTCCACCGTTTAAAATTCTTCAGTTACTACTTGTTGCAAGAGACAAATGAATTTTATCCAAATTATGAAAATTTATGAAAAATACTAATTTAATATTTCTCCATTAATAATTCTCATTTTCGTTAAAGTAACGAACGAAACTAAGTATATAACGTATATACATACGTACGTACGTACTAATATCTTTTATATACACAGAAAATTATAATAATATACCCTCAATTAATTATCGTAAATTATAATAACATATCCTTTAACAATAATCAATTAATTAATCAAAATAAAAAAATCGTAAAAATAATCGACTAAAATATTGCTAATGTAATAATATGCAAAGATATTACGTCTATAAAAGATACAAATAAAATGATACGAAAAACGTGACTGTTCCTTATGGTTGCTGGCTAACAACTGTCTTGAAGTTATCTCGACCTTGTTTGTATCTTTATGTAAACATACTCATTTCTTGGAAATCCTCTATTAAGATACTACCGAGTGTTTATTTACAAAATTTTTTTGAAATTCGTTCTATTATATTGATAATATCTATCCACGTAAATAAATTACATAGCTATGTCATAAAAATAAAGATTTTCGATCTTTTCGATCGATTCAACCGAGCTATGAAACATTGTTTGTGTTAAAAAAAAAAAAAAAAAAAAAAAAGGAAATAAAAAGAAAGAAAAAACCGATAAAAATAAAATTAAATAATATAATTTTATTTCGAATTTAAAATTAACGCGAAAATACTTTTCAGATGATAATTTTACTACATAGATATATATATATATATATATATATATATATATATAAATGAATAAATAAATATGCATATATGAATATATTCGTATAAAATCTCTGTTTCTTCACAATTTTTCTTTCAACATTGAAAAGTATAAAGAAACGAACTCATGAACTTCTTAATGAATCGACATAGAATAAAATTGTTTATAGCAAATAGATTGATTCAAATTATCCAGTATTCGATAAACAACAATCGTCGAACGCAATAAAACCTAATTCATCATGATTGTTTCAAATAATTCCTCCTTTCTCTCTCTCTCTCTCTCTCTCTCTCTCTCTTTCTCTCTTTCTCTCTTTCTTTCTTTTTCTCTCTAAAATATACAGACATAAAAACATATACAAATAAAATGAACTTAATTGTATTCGTACAATTTAAAGATGTAATTGCGAAAGAGAAATTTCTATCTAGTTGTACATGAACGGTCAATGATACGCAAAATGAACGAAGAATTTTCTACTAATTTGACGTTCGCGGAAGCGAAAAGAGAAAACGTTCTTACTAAATTCACGTAAAGTTAATTAAGGCTCGTTATAATGTCAAAACAAACGAGCCGAGTTAATTCTTAATAAATTTTATTATTATGTATATATATTCGTAACGATTATCTCAAAATTACTACATATATATATATATATATATATATATATATATATATGTATATATTATATATAAATTGATATTATTATATTTCAAATAGAAAATTATTATATACATATATTTATATATATATATATATATATATTAATATTAATAAATTTAATATTTAATATAAAAAATAAATATGAAAGTAAATAAATTCATTACTCTTTTTTTTCGAATGTTTAAATGAATTTACTTGCCTTAATCAAATAGCAATAATTGTTATATTTGTTCCGTACTAATTAATCCAACTGCATGTTCATCTTTCCTGATTTGAAATGGAGAACGATTTTAAAAACAACGATCTATGATCACGTTTCTATGTACTTTTCTTTCTGCATTGAGTAAACGTGATACATTACATTGAATCGTACGTAAAAGATATACGATCTTATACAAGGTGTTCAATTTATAAAATGATCTTTCAGAATATATGTTCAATTAAAAATTATATAAATAAAATAAATAAAAGTTTAAATTAAATTTAATAGTTTAAAGTTTCACTAATCATTAAAATTTCTTTTATTTTAATGAGATATTATATATAGATATCTATATATATAATATATATATATATATATATATATATATATATATATATATATATATGGTTCTTTTATTAATTAAAAATTTATGATTATATAAATATATCTTTTATTAAAATTAAAATTAAATTTGATCATTAATTAAAAATAATCTATATTTTTATTTTCTTTTTCTTATATCTTTTATTTGTTTATAGGAAGACTACGTGGCGGAAAATATACATTGGACACCCATAGAATATTTCAACAATGCGATAGTAGTTGAATTATTGGAAGGCAAACGACCACCGGGATTATTTCTGGTTCTCGATGACATTTGCGCAACGCTTCACGGTAGCAGCAGTGGTGCTGATTCTGGTTTACAAAAGGTACACGTTTTATAAATATTTATTGTAGTATAAAACAAAACAAAAAATAAAATGAAATCCTGAAACAATTAATGGTTAATATTTCATTGAAAAGGAAATAAATTTTTCTTTTGTTTCTTTTATTCTATGTTACTATAAAAGGTGAGATAATTATATATATATATATATATATATATATATATATATATATATATATATATATTAAATATTAATTTTATATTTATATACTGAAATAAAATATTATTTTTATATTAAAATATTATTTTTATATTTATATACTGAATAGATTATCCAAAAAAATTGATATGGCTAAAAATTGATATCGATAAACAAAAAAAAAAAGAGAAACTACTTTTGTATCAACCCAACTTACAGGATTTTATCTGGTTATGATTTAGTTCCAAATAAAAATTAATAAAATAAATAAATGAAAAAAGCAAACTATTAAATACAGAATTCAAGAAATCGGATCTAAATTTCTACTTTGATGTTGTATTAATTAATTAAATTTATAAATTAAATAAAAAAACCATAAATAAAATAAAAAAATAAGATAAGATAAATATCTTAAAAATTTTTCTTTCGTTGCATTTATTGAAAGTCAACTTCACAAAGAAAAATCGAATGAACGTGTGTAATAACTGAATTATTATCACTAATCATATTACAGAAACTGACGGTTGCGGCGAACCAGCACGCACACTTTCAAAACACCGCCGAGGGTTTCGCCATTCTTCACTATGCCGGTGTCGTATCCTACTCAGTCGATGGATTCTGCGATAAAAACCGCGACGTGCTTTTCCTAGACTTGATAGAACTAATGCAGACGAGTACAAAGTAAGAAACTATGAACGGAGAGTTAAGAAATGTTTAGACGATACACGTATTATTAATTTATATTAGTATGAAGAAAGAAAGATAATTTCTATTAGTTTCTAATAATCAGCCGTAAAAGTAAATTCATAGTAAATAAAAGTATACAATATGTATAATAATATATATATATATATATATATATATACACGTACAGGGTGTTTCATTTGACTATAGCATTTAAATTATTGTTTTTAACGATACGAAAAAAGTATCATAGGGAAAAATTATTTGTTCTCAAAGTAAAAATATTTTAATTCAAACAAAATTATTGTCAAGATTGTCATTGTCGAGATATCAAGGTCATCAATATTTTTTTCAGATCTTATAAAAAGACGAATTTAACGATATGAATTTATTAATATTCAAATAACCTTGAATAATTACTGACTTTTAAAATTTAGACGTGTTATATATATTTAGACGTGTGTGTGTGTGTGTGTAGTTGTGATCTTTATGATGTTGCTGAGAATGAAAGAGTGATGAGAGTAAAAAATGACAAAGTGAAGAAACTGGAAGTAACGAAATAGATTAGGTAGTTTTTTCATCAACGTCCCATGTTGTTTGTTAAAACAATGGATAAAAATGGTGTTTACTCTGTCCAAAAGAAATTTACATCGTTCTCATTCTCAGCGACTTCTTTTATAAAAAGAATTTATAGTATCGGAAAAGATACAATTACGCGACAATTACATATACAATTAAGACGTTGAACTTTACTAATAGTCATCACTATTTTCTAAAATTTCACAAATTTCATCCTAATCACGATCATGGTAATATAAATAATTTATTATTAAAATATATTTCTTTTAGCCCTTTGGTCTGTACCATTTATCCACCTGAAAAAAATAGTTACAAAACGAAGACTTTACAAAAATCTCGACCAACAACAGCTGGAAATAAAATAAGAACTCAAGCTAGTCGTTTGGTTGGACAATTGACGAGGTGTACACCACATTACATTCGATGTATAAAACCAAACGAAACGAAAAAACCCAGGGATTGGGATCAGGTCAGAGTCAAACATCAGGTAAGATTCATTTCGATGGATACTTTCTATGATCTATATTTTTTTAACTAACAATTTCAATCAATGTAATTAATCAATCTAAGATATACATACATAAATACATACAAACATAAATATAGATATAAACACATATACATTTGCATAGAATATATAAGTGAAAACACATTTATTCATTGTACAATATCCTAGGTCGAGTATCTGGGTCTAAAAGAGAACATCAGAGTACGTAGAGCTGGATTTGCCTATCGAAGGCCCTTCGCCAAGTTTCTCCACAGATATGCGATTCTTACGAAAGAAACGTGGCCACATTGGCCAGGAGACGAGAAGCGAGGTGTTGAATACATACTTGGAAGTATTAACATAGATAGATCGCAGTATCAACTTGGAAGATCCAAGTTATTCATCAAGGCACCCGAAACAGTAAGTCCATTGAAGATAGTTAGAATTTACCAGGAAGATATCTTTCTGGTTTATCAATTTAATCAAATAGGTTTAAATTTATTTATCATTATTATATAAAATCATTAAAAATAACTTATACCATCTATTTATTACTCACGTATATAGACGTAAGGGGGCAATAACTTTTATCACCATAAATATCTCCGTTAAATTTAGTGATAATTTTGTTTATAAAAGTCGTACGATACGAAGGGTATCATAATATAATAATAATAATTATTTTTTTGTACGTGGACGCGTAAAGAACGCACGAAGATCAACTAAGTTTTTTAAAATGAAATCATATGTTTGTAATTGGATTGATCGATACATCTTAATATTTTATATAAAAATGTATTAAACCATGTATGTCGAAAAATTATTAGTTTAAGAAATATTTCACAGTTATGGCCTTATTACGAAAAAAAAAAGAAAAAATTCAATTTTAATAATTATTAACAAAATTGATTTTATTATACCAATATTATTGCAATATTTAATTAAATAAAGAATAAATTTTCTTTGAAAACAATGTTGATTTCAAATTTCTACAATTTTCCGTTCCGAAGATATCGCCTTCGAAATATTTTCATTCATAATTCGTATCGTACAGCTGTTCATAGTAGTAGTAGTAGTAGTAGTAATAGTAGTAGTAAGACTACGTAAATTCTCGGAATTTATGTAGGTCAGTGTTTCACTGAGCTAATTTGAATGAAATTATATAGGACAACGAATCAACGTAATATTTTTCTCTTTACATGGAAATATCTCCTCAACTAAAAATCTTAGAAACTCGTTTCAAAGACCATTTTCAAGGACAGATATTTCTCTATTTTTTTTTCATCCCATTGTTAATAATAAATTAACAATTTATTATAAACAATTTCTATAAACAAATTTCTAAGAACTAAATCCACTTCATTTTATTAAAAAAGAGAAGAAAACATGAGATTACAACTGAATTATAAAATTACAATAAATTAATAATTAATTAATAAACAAATTACTTTTTTTTACCGAAGAAACAATTTTTTTTCTACATTATCAATATCCACGTCTTCCATTCGCGTGAAAATATTTTCAAAACTCAAAGTCAAAGTTTCTTTGTCTTTTTCAACATATTCTTTATCAATAATTAACAATTTGTTATAAACAATATTTATAAAACAATTTCTATTAATTAAACTCATCTTATTTCATCAAAAAAGAATTCAAATCGCGACTGGTTTATAATATTGCAATAAATTAATAAATAATTAATGAACAAATTACTTTTTTATCGAAGAAATAATTCTTTTTTTTTCTATATAATCAATATCTCTGTCTTCCATTTACATGGGAATATCTACGGAACTGAAATTCGTAGAGACTTGAAACAAATACCCAAAGTAAATGCAGAGTAAGCGCTTACCCTACGCTTATCTTACACCATTATTACACGTAAGTGCAGAATATGGTGCAAGGTAAGCTAAGAAACTATCGCTCTCTTGCTACTATTATTTACTTACTACTACACTTACTAAATTTTAATAGAATCGACATGATTTCTTGGCAATATTTAAATTAAGATATCTGTTAAACTATTAATTTGTCGGCATATACAGGTTAATACTATTTTCATATGAAGCTATATATATATAGCTCCATATGAATATATATATATATATATATATATATTTATAGATAATATTAATTATAATCGTTTTTTGATATCGATAAAATAAGAATCATCGTAATTCTAATAGAATTTATAATTAAAATTTAATTAACGTGTTAAAACTGGTCCTATCAAAACTCGATCCACAAATTATTATTATCAAAAGCAAGATTATCATTAACTCTTTCAGCTTTTCATGTTGGAAGAAGCAAGGGATCGAAAGTACAATTTGTATGCACGAATCATTCAGAAAGCATTTAAGAAATATTTTACACGAAAGAGACAAGCTCAACAAAAACAGGAAGCGGCTGATTTATTGTTCGGTCACAAGGAACGAAGACGGGCAAGTTTGAATAGAAACTTTGTGGGTGATTATATAGGAATGGAGGCTAAACCATTGACGATAAATTTGATTGGTAGAAGAGAGAAGGTCTTATTTGCAGAAATTGTTAAGAAATATGACAGAAGGTTTAAGGTGAGAGATAAATAACTATTCTCTTCTCAGTTATGAGGAATAATAATGACTAAGGAGAGGAACTATGATATCGTGACAAAGTATAGACAACCAAATGATTAGATTCGTCGTTTCTAATCATAGGTATGCAGAAGAGATCTCGTGCTGACAGGTAAGTTTCTATATTTGATCGGTCGAGAAGAAATCAAGAAGGGACCAGAGAAAGGTAGAACCATGGAAATAATTAAAAGGAAATTATCCTTCGATCAAATCAGCCATGTGTCCTTGAGTACGCTTCAAGACGACTTCGTTGTTATACACACTAAAGAAGATTATGCTAGTCTATTGGAATTAGTCTTCAAGACGGAATTCTTATCCTTATTTAATAAGAAATATATGGAGGAAGTTGGCCATGCTTTGATAATAAGATTCAATAACAAGTATTTTACTATTCGATATTATTTTCCATATACGTATACATATTTAAGTATCAAGGTAATGTTTTATACCATATTATTTTCCGCAGTATAGAATACAAGGTCAAAAAAGAAGGTTGGGGTGGTGGAGGGACAAGACAATTAAAGTTCACACAAATTGATTACGGCGAAAAGGAAATACTAAAATCAAGTGGAAAAATATTGAACGTTAGTATTGGACCAGGTTTGCCGAGTACTACGAGTAAGCATTTGCAATTTAAACAAAAAGAAAATTGTAAAGATATATATATATATATATATATATATATATATATATATATATATATATAACAAGAGAGATAGAGAGATAGATTTATGATATGTTAATGAGATTTTTTTGTGGTATTTAGAACCAAATCCAAATCGATCAACAACAATGAATTTTTATACGTACAAGGACAACGCTCAAAGTAATCAAACTTCACGTGCAATTGGAAAACCGTTCAATCCAACGAATCACGTAAGGTCAATCGATAATACGGATCAAAGAGAAAACGATCAGACTTCTTCGATTAGGCCCAACGTATCAGCCGGAAGGCCTGCTCTACGGCCTGTCGCAGCTACGAGAACCGTTAATTCTAACACAGTGAATCCCGTTTCTAATGGTAGACCAAGCATACCACCTAATCGGCCAAATTTCAGGCCAGTACAATTTCAGAATAGTACCAAAGATACCACTACTACTAAGAGTACAAATAAGCAGCCTAACAAACTGCAGAGTTCAATCACGATGATGGGAATGTTTACAAATCCTGGTGGTGGTCCACGTGGTAAATAAAATAAAGATAATATTTCAACATTATAATAATAATAATAATAATAATAATATTTGTTTAAACAATTTTTAAAATTATTATTTCATTTTGTAGGTTTATTAAAATTTCCACCACCACCAACGGAGCCACCACCTATGCAAGATAACACCATAACGTCATCTCAATTCAAACTAATTCCTTTAAATCGTAAAGAACATAACAATAATAATAACGATCAAAACTTTTTAAATAGTAGAATAAAACGAATGGAAGGAGTTGCTGCGAAAGAAAAGAGTGTACCACGTACATTGGTTAACCCTAATCAAACACCTCCGCAAAAACCGCCTCCACCAAATTTACCTAAAGTCAAGGCAATTTATGATTACAGCCCACAAGATCTTGATGAACTTGCACTTAAGGAAGGTGACATCATCGAAGTACTCAAAGAACGTAAGTTAAAAATTATCATACCGTATGTATGTGTATTTATGTATATATATATATATATATATATATATATATATATATATATATATATATATATATATCTCGTATACAAACTAGTTTCAATTAATTGTTTTTTCTTTTTTTTTCAGACGAGGGTGGATGGTGGCATGGAAGACTGAAAGGAAAAACTGGCCTTTTTCCATCGAATTATGTAGTAAAAATATAGAATATTAGCTGAATAAAATTCAAATCGATTCGTATTAGCAAATTTTTATAAGAAACAAACAAAATAATCCGAAAAAAATCTCCCATTGTTTTTTTTATAGAAATTGTCATTGATCAACTAGAATTTAACGTCCTCATTATTAATAAAAACGATAAGTATTTTTTTCGCAAGATTATCAGAAGAAAGAAAGAAATATCATAGAAAGAACATAAAAATTGCCCGTAATATACCACTACATCGTTGTTATTATTATTATTATAATTAATATTAATATTATTATTATTATTATTATTATTATTATTATTATTATTATTATATATGTCGCGTGTAGAAAGTAGCCGATTTGTTTACCAAAATGCATTTATACTTTCATTGCTTTATTTTTGCACAAGACTATGTCTATTGTGTTAGTAGTTAAATGAATATAAAATAAATGTAATTGAAAATATTATAAAAAATATGTATACATGTGAAGTATACATGTGTAATATATTGGCCCTTCGAATTTGGAAATTTTAAATAAAAAAGAAAAGAAAAAGAAAAAATTAAGTAGTCTTGTCTCCAGTATTATTACTTGGCGAAATTGAAGATATGTAACGAAGATAGAAGTAGAACATATATGTTTGAAATTGCTAGCAAATATATATATATATATATATCGGCAGAAGCATGATAGCCTCGAACGATCCAAAGAGACTATTATATAATAATAAGCTTATTTTCCGTGATTCGTACTCGTAAATTATGTTTTTATATTTCGCGAAAAATAAGTCATAATTATATAGCATAATCTAATACAATGTATCAGATTAGAAACAAACAAAACGAACTTTTGTAATTCATGCAGCAGATATTAAATCATCGTATTATTGCCTTTGGCATGCAGAAAAAAATGTGTTATATATTTATGCTGTGAATGCATTAAAGAGAGAGTGTATATATATATACACATACTTATATATATATATCACTGCCACTATAGTGTTTAGAATCGAAAATATAATGAATTATCATGAATCAGTGTACAATTTGATTTCCTATTTAAATTTTTTTGATTATTTGTATTGTTATTAAATACGTTTGTTATACCGTATGTAATGTTTCAACTTTTCATTGACTTTTGTTATCTCCAACTTTCCCAAATGTTTTTTTATTACATTTTATTCAAATAATAAATATATACGACATTATGTTGCGCTTTCGCTCACTCATACAAATTGTTTCACAATTAACATCGCAACCAGCAAATTGTTTTAGCACTTATAAACTATATTAAAGCATTGGCAAGAATTATGTTTCATTTCTTTTTACAACTAACGTACTTACAATGACATAAAAGAAAATAAATCAATATTAACTCAGACCTTCATATATATATATAAATATATGAAGTCATATATATATATATATATATATATATATATATATATATATATATATATACATGATATATGAAAAACATAATATATAAGTAATAGTTTAAAGAGATATTATTCCTATATGCATGTTGAATTTACAACTACTTTCGCATGTTCATTCTTATTAAATCAGTACATTATAATGATCTTACACTGATGAACATAGGTGTAGACGATCTTAGGCACTGGAATAATAAATTATTATTTGCATAACTATTTTGCTCGGTATTGAATTTATCTTCTCATTCATTATCCTTGCAACGTGAACATATAGTACAAAATTATTATATAAATATAAATAATCATTGTGTGTATTTGTTCGTGTTTATGTCTGTTTGTCTGTATGTGTAACATCAAAAATTAAATTGTTATTGCATTTTTACGTAACAGTTAAATCTTTCTAACGACGTCTTCTGTTAAAAATTAGTATATGTTCAGTCGTTAAAGATATCGAGAAGATCTTGCCTAGGATATATTATAGCATGATTATTATTTACATATAGATTTTATATATATATACATATATATACATATATATATATATATATATATATACATATATATATATACACATATATAAAGCAAACATAATCTACCATGCTTTGAAAAAGTTACATAGGATATAAATATAAAAAATAAATCCATTAGGTTGTACTTTTTACATAAGCATTATTTAAAATGTATAATAATATATATGTTAATATTGAACCCAAGAAATGAGATCAAGCAAAGATTTGGTTTCTTCTAATCAAACCATAAAGGATACAGAAGAGATCGCTTTACACAGATTATTTTTCATTATGTTTAAACTTTAAATATTTGTAATCCTACTTTATTGCATAGTTAGTTATCAAAGACATGCCAAATATTACATTTTTTTCAACTTCCACAGATCACACAAAACAATTATTAAAGATTGTATTACTATAATGCATGAAAGATAAAAAAAAGAAAAAAACAAGGAAACAAATGCAATATTTTACACTAAGAGAAAACAAATTTAATCTGCATTGTAAAAATATCTTAATAACAAATGGGTCCGTTAAACTAAACTTCAAATGATTTCGATTCGTATTGAATGATATTAAAATCTAATATTTATAAAGCAAAAAATAAATTAATTCAATTAATCGATCAGACGTTACAATATTTACAAAAAATTTAAAAACAAAATTTTATATCCAAGTTTAGAAAGAGTAACAATTATATTTGTGTTAATGAAGAACATACGCACGGATCATTAGGCCAAAATTTTATAACATGAAATTATCGAAAGATGCACATGCTTTGATAAAATAAATATTGTGAAAGTACAGTTAACTGAATATCATGTAATATTATGCACAATCTTAAATATTCATGTATAAAATGAGAGTATTGAAAAGTATGTACTTAAGAAATTAATTAGCTTTACATTTCTTGCAGAATTAATGCTAAAATTATAACTATAAAAATTGCACACACCATAAATAGCAAGTAACATATTTTGTTTTCTTTTTTAAGCATCAGCATGGTCAAACATGTATGTGCATAATTTTTTTCTTTTTTTCTTTTTTTTTTTTTTACATATAAAAAATCTATAATGTCCATATATGGCACAAGTGTAGAACGTATGTAATAATTAATGAGTTCAATTGTCATCATTATAAACGATATATATATATATATATATATATATATATATATATATATGATATTTCCTTTAAAATATTTCCCTTATATCTTATCAATTAGCAAAGGTAAAATTGCTATAAGAAATTGCAATCAGATAGTGTTTTCCTGTAAATATATCTGGATTAATACTGTTTTACTATGAATTGATTGTATATTAATTTTTTTCTTTAGAGATTTCAGAGATCGCTCATATATGACATTCAAAGAGAAGATAAATTACCTTTTTACATATTAGTATATTCTAGTATTAAGATTGTATCTCTTCTGCTTCATAAAATTTGACTAAATTGGATAGTGAGAATTAAACAATGATATATATATATATATATATATATATATATATATATATATATTCATATATTATAAATTATTTATATTGAGATGAATCTAATTAAAAAGTAATTACGAACATTCTTTCGTCGATTTTAATAAATTTAGAAAATGGTTATTCAAATTATTCATTATGGATGATGGTTCTTTGGAAAAATTTATCGTTTTATAAATCCATAATAATAATTATAATAGCTATCATTGATTTATATATTTTTTTGTGTATCTCATATTTAAATTAGAATATTTAATATAAATTAATAATTATTCCGTTCAAATATATTCAATAGGAAGTAGACTTAAATAAAACATATTATAACATGTAAATGTGTTACATATGTAAACATCAGACATTATCCCCGGAAGAAATATATAAAAAAATAAAAGAAATGGACACTTATAGATTATTATTATTATTGTTCGAATGAAAGAATGATCTACACACTGGACATTTTTTATTTTCTTTGGCAACTCCACAATAAAATGAATAGTGCCTGTAATGCATACATCGCATGATTCAAGACACGGTATGTTTAACTTCGTTATTGCTCTTATATTACTGCTGAACTAGTTATTTGTTATTATTATCATTTTTGTTTTGTTTTGTTTTATTCTTTTTTCTTTTCTTTTTTTCAAAAATATCGCATATACTTTACCAATTGGTTTACCTTGAACTTAAAAAATATAATGACGACATTAAATCAGATGTTCATTGCACGACACAATTTTTATTTCGCTGAGCTAAACCTGCTCTTGATAAATCGCGTTCTATTTCATCGTCATCCTCAATACTGTGAGAAAATATCATAAAAGAATTTATTTAAATAGCAAACGATTGTTATAATGAAAATAATATAAAATTTACTTACGCTCTTTCTTGAGTATCAAGATGATGCACTAACTCATCTCTTTTGTTAACAATTGAAACTAATTCTTCCAACAATAAATTTTCACGCATTTTTTGTTCAGTTGTCTTTCTCCAATCTTCCACAGCAAGAATGCTTCTTAATTCGCGATTTAAAAGTTCGAAACGACGTTCTAAATCATCTTCTTTCTCTCTGGAAAAAATACAATCGCCAATATTGTATATATGGATTTATAAATATTTATGTATATAATAAAACGATATGAGTAATCAACTTACAATATATTTAATTGCATTTGCCTTCTCAATAGAGCATTTTTCTTATTAACAAGTGTAAACCACAGAGACATCAGTCTTTCAGTTTCATCTTCATTATCACTTTCCATGGCAGCTCTAAGTTGTTTCTCAAGTTTACCAGCTTGTATATCTATCTGAGTTTGTTCTCTTTCCAAAGCTTCAAGCTCGTTTTGAATATATGATGTCATATCTTTACCCAACTAAATATAAATATAAATATAATTGTAAAATTTATTAATAATCATTATATTCAAAATAATCTTTTATTAACAGATAATGATTAAATAATTTAACATACGCCTCTGAGAGTATATGCAGTTCTATCGGGACTAGTTTTATCGGGAGAAATTCTTTCTATAATTTTAGTGAACGAATATAAAGGTGAACCAGTTTTCTTTTCCATCTCACTTGTATTACCTAATATATTTCCATTGTATTCAG
Source organism: Vespa crabro (assembly GCF_910589235.1). NCBI lineage: Eukaryota > Metazoa > Arthropoda > Insecta > Hymenoptera > Vespidae > Vespa > Vespa crabro. The sequence goes on from NC_060964.1 coordinate 2,851,054, forward strand.
ACTAAAATATTACAAAGGATTCGTTAGATTGGTATTACAAAAAAAAAAAAAAAAAAAAATATATATATATATATTGATCTTCTAACAATTATTCACTATAAACTGACCTTTAAGCTTAATCTATCACCAGGTGTAGATGGTGTAACACTTCTTCTTGGACTATTATTTTGATCATCCATTGATCGTCTATCACTATTATTATCATCATTATTTTGACTTGGATTAACATTAACACCCATTTTTACTTCTGCTATCAAACGTCTTGCTCTTTCTCGTAATTGTTGTTGTCTTTCATCGTCACTTTGAGTCTGATAAATGTATTATAATTAAGTGAGTTAAAAATTAACGTTTATATTATATGAGATAAAAATAATTAAAAAATTATAAACCTCAACTGGACTAGTAGCAACGGAAACAATGCCAGCAGGCTTTGATTGATTTCTGGCCTGTTCTAACAACTGTCTTGCACGTTCCCTCAATTCATCATGCCGACTAACTAATGGCTATAATAATAATTAAAAAAAAAAAAAAAAAAAAAAAAAAAAAAAAAAAAAATTAGATTCAGAATATCTAATTGATCAAGCACTTTAAAAAAAAATAACTTCAATAATTACATGTTGTGCACGTTGTTCTCCATGCGGAGGTGAAGCACTTTGACATTCTGAATTACCTCGACTTCCTTTATCGACAGTATTAATTGAGTCCTATAAAAAAAATAGTTAAGTAAATAAATTAATTAATACTTTGTGATCACAATTAAAATCTTTCTCATTTCTATAAAAGACACACATAATAATGTTTATGATATAAAACATATAATAAACATATATTTTATATTAAAATAAAACATAAAAATGAGCATGCATATTAACATGCAATTCGATATATAAAAGTATATACACGTAGACATATTTATTGTATAGGTGCTGTTAGGTAATGTTACTAAGAGATAAGTATATAAATATATAAACAACTAAATTTTGCGATCAATTCTCTCTCGATGTAATCCATAAAATGTATTTAAAAAAAAAAGACTATAAATAAAAACCAAACTATAAATTTAATTGTTAATATGTAGCAAAGTACGAAAGAATAAATACATTAAAAGCAATCATTTGCACGATTTAATTTATACTGACATCACGAACTGGCGATTGCGATTTCGTAATAGAAATTGATTGAGACCATTTGTCATCGATAATTTGAATATTTTCCTCCTCGTCGTCAGACCCGAATGGGTCTGTTAATTGCCGGCGTGTCATAAGTATAGGACGTTGCTGCGCTTGAGGTATTCTGGGTGGAGACTTGCTCTGTAGCAAATTTATACCAATTCTCCATTTTTCAATGTTAAATAAGAAAACTTGTCATGTATATAATGCATAGTGTTAACCAACAATTACCCATGTACATTGCAATATAAATGACAGAAGCTAATTTAATATTAGATGAGTTAACAAATATAAGAATATATATATATATATATATATATATATATATATATACACACCTTTTCTCTAGATGCATATTTTTCTTTTGTCGGAGATAAAACTTTTCCCAAAATGCTTTTTGAACTAGCAAGTATAATATCTTTAACATCTTTTACGCTGGAAGGTGATTTGTCTTTATTAAATTGATCATCTTGATTATCTGCATTTAAACTCAAATGTAATTTATTTTTTATTGTGTCGATACTGATGTCATCCTTTTTATATTGATTGTTATCAAATGGATTTGACCTACAGATTGCATAAATATGAATAATTATTAATTATATATATATATATATATATATATATATATATATATATAATTTTATTAATAAAATAATAAAAGGTATAAGCATTTCAAATTTACCGTCTATTACTGTCAGTTTTGTTATTTCTTTGTTCCATTTGCTCCTTTTTACGTAAATTAATTATTTCTTGACCAAATAATTGTACGCTTACATCTGTATTATTATCCGTATTAAATCTACCAATCATATAAGAAGATTCATCAGTTGTTTTACCTATTTGATGTACCTAAAAGTGATAATTAAATAAATAAGAAGAAAAACAGATATGTATGTCATAAATAGAAAAAGTAAAATTAAATTTAATACCTCCAATTCATGTCCTGTGAAATGTGCTCTCAATTGATATAAATATGTCATCACAGCTAATTTATCAGGTACAGTTAAGATATCCATATCAGCAGGCTCTATCACTCTAGGAATTCCTAGAGCTTCTCCAGCATCAAATGCTTTTTTACAATTACCTTTTACATCATGTGATAATAAAGATTCTATATCACTGTAAATTATCAAATTTTATTTTAATTAAATCTCTAATATGATCAATATAATATTGATATTATTATGCTTATATAAATAATACTATAGTAATTTAATATATTTAAATTATTTGAAAAAAAAAAAATAATACATTCAATTCAATAGCTTATTAATGGATCATTGAAAATATAGTTGGCATATAGTCAAAATTATCAATTATATTTGTTTCTACATACATAAGATCAGGTCTGAAATGATGAATAATAGCACAAAATGCCATTCCATTTCTCCAAGATGTTGTCAAGTTAGTAACTTTAACACCCGGATAATCTTTTGTTACTTCTTTACACCATTCCAACAAATCTTGACCAGGTGTAACTTCCTTTAATTTAGGCATATTCATTTCATTCTTTTTAAAGTCTAATGGCTGCAGCGGCAATCTCAATGAACTATGTTCGATATTTTTGCTGTAAAACGTTATATATATATGTATATATATATGTGTGTGTATGTGTGTGCATGTATATATATAATAAATGAATGAAGATGAAAGTATATAATCGTTCGTAAAATTATTTTACTTCCTGATAATCTTTATTTATAAACATACTCATTTTCAACCGCAACATTATCCTTTAAAGGTGACTTGTCTTTCAAAGCATCTCCGATCCCTGTTAAACTTATTTCACGTATGAAATGATCATCATCATTTACAGGAGTTGTATCATCTTTAGATAAACTTGCCACTGTTAAAAAAGTAAAAAATTATTTAAAAGAATGTTACATGTTTCATTAAAAATTTTAATGTTCTATTAAAATTCTAATGAAACAAATTAAAAATGGAATATTTACCACTAATTGGAGTGCTAGGTAATTCACTTTCAGTAAGACTACTTGTCATTAAATCAAGTTGAGCAGAAATATCCAAAATCTCATCCATATTTTTAACTATAACTTCTTCTACATCTTCGGGTATATCCTCATTATCAAAATCATCTAATGGAGCAATATCACTGTTATTATTAACTGACATCAAACTAGCCATACTCTGCATATCTTCATCCCTATTAAAAATAATTAGGTTATAAGAATTTCTTATTTTTCCATGTTTCATTTTAGAAAAAGAAAAATAAAAAAAGAAAAAAAAATTAAAAGAAAAAACCATTGTAGAATGAGCTTACGTTGCTTTGCCTTCTCTCAAAAATACACATGATAATGTACATTCTAATGTAGCACTAACAATTTTTTTGGAAGTCGGTTTCAAATCTAATTTAAGTTGTTGCTGACTAGATTCAAGTGTAGCATACTTTTTCATATTTATATTTGCAGCAGCTACATGTCGCCTTTTACCCGTAGAAGAAACCTATTTATAAGTAAATTGAAATGTTTATTTGCTTCATTTTTTAATATAAATAAAATCACAAACTTAACTATGATATAACAATGCATATAATAGAACTTACATCTTCAATAACAAAAGACCAATCCTTGTCTTCTAATTCATGAGTCCGAGGATCTTTAAACAACGTTACAGAAACTGTATGATTGTCTGGAACTGGCCAACTAATAACACCTTTCAATGGATCGCTTAAATTTGGTTCCCAATCCAATGGTTCTGTACTAACTCTTCTACTACGTCTTGTCCATACGACGCTTAATTTGTTTGGTTTCCTACAAATGAAATGGAAATATTCGAAAAATTTAATTTCATAATAATATGATCCTATACATTTTACAATGTCATAAACATATGATGCAATTGAAAAAAAAAAAAAAACAAGATATTTTAAATATGAATCTATACTTCTGATATATAAATAGATATTTATTACTCGCCATTTCGTTGTTGTCTCGAGAGTGACTTCGTGATACGAAACGGTGAATTGGAATTTCGCCGCTCTTTTGTTTACTCGTTGAAGTCGTTTCCAAACCGAACTCATTTTTCTTACTTTCTCTTTATCTTTATCCTTTTCTTTTTTCCTTCTAATCCACTTGTAAAAAGAATTACGATTGTCGATCGTTGAATATAGATGAACGCCTTCGACCTTTAATATCTTTCTTTTTTCTCTTTATTCTCTAATACGTATAACTGTTAATCAAACACATTTCTCTAAATAAAAACACTTCGTTGACTTGGCAAAACTTCACCCGTCTAAGCTATATATATATATATATATATCTATATATATATATATATGTGTGTGTATATATATATATATATATCGATATATAATTTAGTTACAGTTATTAAATGATTATATTAAAATACGATAGATTACAAGTTCAAAGTTCATCGATTATTTATACATTTGACGTTTCTTGTCTCATTGCTTTAATATCATCACAATCATCTGTTTCCCTTCTATTATACATACATGGACGACACGAGGATTCATACGTCACTTTTCAATTTAATTTATCTCACGCACAAATCCGCCATATTTTCAATTTATTTGCCATTTTCTCACTCAAAGATTTCACCACAATCCTATCAGACGGAAACTTGCGTTCGATCAACCACAATAAACTTTTCCAATTAATTCTAAATTTCGTCGAATGACGAAACCCTTTCAGTTTATTGATCCCATATCATGTGAACGTATGATGGGAAACTAAACTCACATGGCATCACTAGTGTCACCTAGTAGACGATCTGCGACACGAAACAAGAAACAAATAGTTGGACATTTGAATATATCAACCTCGATTAAATATTAATACTTAGAGATCTTTCTTTTCCTTTTCACTTTTTTTCTATATTTTATATATTATCATATATATGAATATTTAATATAGACAAACAAATTGATCTGTTATTTTAAATCGAAATAGTAATCCATATTTTTCGTATTTTATAAGATCTATTATAAGATTATAAAAATTCGCTTCGCCACTTTGTCTTATATTACGTCATATATATATATATATATATATATATATATATATATATATATATATAAATATATATATATACATATATAGTATATATTATAATAATATATGCACATATTATTGTAGTTTTTCTTAACTAAATATTTACGAGAAAATCAACAAAATGCATATTTGCATTTTATTAGTTGCGCCAAATTCACTACGTTTTTTATAAAACAAGTCAGGTAGATAAAAATTTATTTGTGTGCTATAAATAGACTTTGATAAAACTGATAGAACTAATAATTCGTATTATAAAATATATATAACGCGAATATAAAAAAATTTAAGTGTATATGACTACAGATAATAATTCGATAAAATGGACAGATAGTCATATATCATAATATTAATAAAATACCTATTAAAATGATTTGATAAATAATCTGAATTTCATAATTAGCATAACTATCAAAATGACAAATTATAAACACAGATATATTAGCAATGCTAAGATATTTTATTTTATCTGCGTTACTTTATTTTTTATATCTTAATATATTGACAAAATATGTAAAATAATTAATTATCATATTTCTTCATATATAAGGAGGATACAAGTGATTTTTTAAATCAGTAGTACTGATATCTTCTCAACAGATTGTTCTAGAAAAATCAATCGTTAACAAAAGACGTTAATACTTAGATATATAAATGTGTGCTGTATAAATACAAAAAGAAATAACGAAATAATTATGATGTCCGAATCGATATTACTGAAGTTATTCGGTGCTTTGTTCATCATAATAATTGGAATATATTTTTATTTTAAGTTAATTGTTTTTAACTTTTGGCGAAGGAAAAGTGTACCGTACGAAGAACCAACGTTTCCAGCTGGAAATATCACCGATGCAATTCTTAATAAAAAATCCATTCGTAAATTATTTTTTTCTTTTATTCAAATTTTAAAAAATAAAACCAAGTATTATTCGGTATTATTTAAAAAATTTTTGGTTATCATTTTGCAGCTGAAATTTTCAAAGAAATTTACATAAAGTACAAATCGTATCCTTTTGTCGGAGTATATTCGTTTTTCAAACCAATTTTGATGATCAATGATCCTGATTTGATACGTTTCGTGATGACGAAAGAATTTTCAAGTTTTCATGATCGTGGAATTTATTGCAACGAAAAGATCGATCCACTTACAGGACATTTGTTTCTTTTACCTGGGACCAAATGGAGAAATTTACGTGTACGTTTGACACCTACTTTTACGTCAGGAAAAATCAAATATATGTTTGAAACTTTACAAGAAAATGGAATTCTGTTGGAAAAATTCCTTGAGAAAAAAGTTCATGAAAAAAATGAAATCGACATAAAGGAGATCTTTGCTGGGTAATATGGTTCAGTAATATTTGATTATTTCGTTAAATTTATTATTAATTTCGGTATTACTTAAGTAAATAATACGAAGTTACTTGTGTTTGAACATGTGAACGAAGCTTGTATTAGGTAAATGTAGATGCATGATACTATCAAATTAATTATTACATATATAATATAATTTAACAAAATAAATACTTTTCATTTTTAATGCAATAACAATGCAATTAATTACTTATAAACATTTTAATAAATTCTTAAAATCCGTAATAAAACATAAGACTATAGAAACTGATATTAACTTAATGCAATTCAGTTTTTTTACAGATATCATAATGTCGATTGCGTTTGGAATAAATTGTAATTGTCTGGAACATCCAGAGTCAGAATTTCGTTATTGGGGTAAAAAGGTGTTCGAGCCGAAGCCATTCATAAACACGATGATGATATTTGCTTCTCAAATAATGGAAATTTTCTCGATACCACTTAATGATAAAGGAGTGTCCAAATTTTTCTTAAAAGTTTTCGAAGAGACCGTGGAGTATCGAAACACACATAAAATTACGAGACGTGATTTCCTTAACTTGATAATGCAATTGATGAAGGACGGATATGTCAAAAATGACGAGGAAAAACAAACTGATCCAGTCGATAATGCATCGAGTAAGCATTACAATTTTGCATTATAATATATGGTTACATCGATATAAGGCACTGAACTATCGATTATCATTATTTCATTTAATTTTTGACGAAAAAAAATTTACATTGTTCCTCATTGTTGCTCTTCTCGTCATGCCTTGTATTGCTTTATCAATAAATAAATAAAAAAATATTACCACATTCGGCTACTCAGTAACATCATCTCGACTAATAAATATTAATTATTATTATAAATTATTTTTTTATCAATACAGCGGAATTAGAAAAATTCAGTATGTTGGAAGGAGCAGCTCAAGCATTTGTTTTTTATGTGGCTGGTTTTGAGACTACATCGTCGACGGTGACGTTTTGCCTTTACGAATTGGCCTTGAATCCAGATATTCAAAAAAAAACACAAGAAGAGATCGATAGAGTTATAAAAAAACATGGAGGTATCTCGTATAATGCTATCAACGAGATGACTTATCTTCATATGGTCGTATGCGGTTAGTAATACAGTTTAATGTGTGATTCTTATTATTAAAAAGTTTTATCGATCGATATATTATATATCGCGTATTTCTTACTGATCGCAGAAACTTTAAGGAAATATCCACCTGTGCCTATTTTAAATCGTGTATGTACCAAGGAGATCAAATTGCCTAATTCTAATGTCATCATACCCAAAGGCACTGGTGTGGTTATTCCTCTTTTTGGAATACATAGAGATCCTGATATTTATCCCAAACCAGATAAATTTATTCCTGAACGATTTTCGGAAGAACAAAATCGTGGCAGACATCAGTATACCTATATGCCATTTGGAGAAGGACCAAGAATATGTATTGGTATGTACGATATATAATCGTCGATGAAAACATAATGCCTGTTTTTTTTTCTTCTTTCTTATTTTATGAACAAATATGTTTATTAGGTATGAGATTTGCTCTGGTGCAAACAAAAGTTGCTCTTATGAATGCCTTGAATAAGTTTACATTCTTACCAGGATTAAACACACCGAGGAAGCTCGAATTTACGGCAGGAACTATAACAATAGATACGAAATGTGGCATATATCTTCAAATTCAGCAAAGATCATAGTTTTATTATTATTATTTTTTTCTTTTTTTGTTTATTAGATAAAAAGTGTTATTATGTATCGTATGGTTGAAAATATGTATCCTATCTTTAATAATAAATTGGTGCTAAAGGTAGAAGAAGTATCATTTAATTTGTAAATTAAGGGCTCCATCCAAGGAACTTACCCGAGAGCCATCCGAAATAAATACCTAAAACTAGAAATAAATACGAATGATTATTAATGAATAAAAGTAAATAATAATTAATAAACATAAATAAGAATAAATAAAAAATTAAAAGAACAAGTTACTTCTTTATTTATATATTGTGGAAATGTAAATTGTATTTTTAATAAACTTAATTAAGTATTAAAAAAGAATCATCATTTTGACTATGATATCGTTATGCTTCTTAATAAATAGAAAGAATTATTTATTTATTGTTAATGTGAATAAATAAGGATAATAAAGAAATACGAATTCTTCGGTGCCTTTCTCTAAATAAGAAATTATTTTAAATTTCTATCTAATCTATTTATCTGCAAAAATATTATTAATAATGTAAAATGTAAGTACTTTGATTTTTTATTACAATTATAAAGAAAAAATTTTGGAAATGCACCAAAATATGCAACCATTCGCCCGGTAGTATTTGCCTTAATAGATTTAGATTTATATTTAGATAGTACGAGTAATACCGACCCAGATCTCATTACGAGAAGGTAGCTGCATGTGGAGATCCACAGAAATTCTATTTTAATATTATTTAAAAAATCAAAGTAAATCAACCCTCAATGTTTGCTTTAGAATTAAATTGAAGCAAAATTTATATATAGTTAGCCATATAAAGATTACAAAAAATTATTAATATATATTTTTAATCGGAATAATATATCTAAGTGGATTACTTAAATTTTATAACTAACATAATTATATGAAAAGGTATTATTACCATAATTCTAACAATATTATTATAATTATCATTACTATTAACTTTTAATTACTAATAGTCATTGTAGCGTTAGCTACAAAATATTAATACCATGTTTCATAGATAATAAAAGTTAAATAGACTTTATACTTTCCTATATAATGGAGGTGCAAACAATTTACTGAGTCATTATTACGTTTACCTTCCAACATCGCAGGAATCATATTGTGATACAACTAGTATCTTTGAGTGTCGTTCAAATTAAAACTATTTAATAACACTTAATAGTTATGACGATGGGCTGGATATTATCACAGTTATTCGGTGTTTTGTTTCTCATCACAATTATTATATATTTGTATTTTAAATTAATTGCTTTCAACTTTTGGAAAAAGAAAGGTGTACCGTACGAGGAACCAACGTTTCCAGCTGGAAATATCAATGATGCTATATTTAATAAAAAATCGATTGGTAAATCGTCTTTTATATTTTTTCTTTATTTAAATTTACAAAAGAAGAAAAAGTTTTGTAAAATAAAAAGTGTTCTTTTTTTCTTTTTTATAAGAATTCGTTTTACAATCTTGTCTCATATCACATTAACAAACACGTATATTATTTTTTTTATATAATCTTCCAAATAGATTTACAAAAAATATTTAACGAAATGCATATTCGACTTTTTGAGAAATATATGATTTTTAAATTTGTTACGAAATATGTCAAAAAAATAGCTGCTTATTTTCTAAAAATAACTTTGATGAAATGAAGAAAATCCTGATATAATAATTTTTTTAACAACGCATATCAATTATCTGCAACTTTTCTAACAATATTACAAAAATTATTCATAAAATAATTGACATAAAAATTATGAAAAAATAAAACTTACCGTGAATGATCGTAAATAATATTTTGAATAATAGATTGCTTGAATTTTACAATGAGATTATCTTTCTATTTACATATTAATTATAATTATTTTAGCAATGTTAAGATCATCATAAGTGTTAATTTTTTTATCTAAATGTGGAAATATCACATTTAATATATAATGAAGTTTAAAATTATGTCATACATTTCTACAATATAATGAAGATGCAAAACATTTCCTAAATCATTATTACTGTAATCTCGTTATGCGAGAGAAATTGATTTCTGACAAATTACGATTTGTGAATTTCATTTTCGTTTAAATTAAAAAAAAAAAAAAGTTGACAAAGATAATTATTACAACGACCAGATTGATGTTATATATGCTTCTTTCTCATCATTATACATACCTATGTATATTCGTATTTTAAATTAATTGCTTTTCACTTTTTTTCCAACGTATCCTTGGAAAACGATGTTATCTGCAAAAAATATATAATTGACATAATACTTAATTAAAAATCAATTAAAAAAACTATTGCTTTTTTTTTTAAATTTAAATTTAAAAAATAAAATATCATACACGTAGACGAGTTAGATAGAACTGATAAAACAGAAACTGCATTGGTTCCTTATTATCTTATGTTTTATTATTGATTTCATGAATTTATTATATATTGTAAAAATTTTTGATCACGTTATTATTGGGTTTAAAAAATTAATACATTTATCTTGTTAAACTATATTACACGTATAACAATTGATTTGATAACAATATACACTTACATTTACATAACACTGTACTGATACTACTGACTTTAAATTATTCTATTATGTAAGATCATTTTAAAGGTATAATCATACGTTACTAAGGTATCTTATCTCGATTATATTATATCATGAACTTTCTTCTAATTTAGAATTTTTTTAGATTACTTTCCCTTATAAAGTCTAATATTTTCTGAAAAAATCGTTGATTCTCCATACGATACACCTTTTTTTTCCAAAAGATGAAAGCAATTAATTTAAAATACGAATATATATATATATATATATATATATATATATATATATATGTATAGATATATATATATATATTATTTATAATATATATATATATATAGATATATATATATTATTTATAATATATGAATATCATTTAAAAAAAAAAGATATAACATTTGAAATGATTATTTTATTTATGTTTATTTAGTATTTAACTTTACTGATATAATAAAATTACAATTTTATAGCTTCCACTCAATAAATTATAATTTTATTACTATTCAAGGACGTAATAATATTATATAATAAGACAAAAGAAGTAACAATATCCATTGTAAATATATTAATAATAATATTATTAACAATACTTTGTTCATCGTTCTTCATCGTACATTACAAACGTTATTATATTTATTTCTTCCTGCAGAATTAATTTGCAAAAATTAAAAAAATAGCATTATATAAATGTTTTTTGTGTACTTTAGATATAACAAAAAATTGATAAGGATTTATACAGCAATAAAGATGCTACGTCAGTATTGCATCAGATGCTACTAATTATAAGTTATCTATATGACATGCAAATTTACTATTACCATATTTTCCCACCAATGTGATTATAATGTTACTCATTAAGACGAAGATGTCTTCAGTTAAATACATTGCAAAGATCTATTTAGAAAAACCTTAACACTACGCGTATACTTTAAAGAAATATAAGATAAAGTGATAAAGAAATAGAGTTTCAATTTTCTTGTTTCTTCTTACTTTTTTTTTTTCATTATCGGATTTATAAAATAAAACATAAAATAAAACATAAAATAAGCTTCCATATTATCATACAATTTTCTTTGATCGTTTTACAGGGGTTGTTTTCGAAAACCTTTACAAAAAACACAAATCGCTCCCTTATGTCGGAATATACTCACTTTTCAAACCAAATCTAATGATCAATCATCCCGATTTGATACGTTTCGTGATGACGAAAGAATTTTCAAGTTTTCATGATCGTGGAATTTATTGCAACGAAAAGATCGATCCACTTTCAGGACATTTGTTTCTTTTACCTGGGACCAAATGGAGAAATTTACGTGTACGTTTGACACCTACTTTTACGTCAGGAAAAATCAAATATATGTTTGAAACTTTACAAGAAAATGGAATTCTGTTGGAAAAATTCCTTGAGAAAAAAGTTCATGAGAAAAATGAAATCGACATAAAGGAGATCTTTGCTGGGTAATATGGTTTAGTAATATTTGATTATTTCGTTAAATTTATTATTAATTTCGGTATTACTTAAGTAAATAATACGAAGTTACTTGTGTTTGAACATGTGAACGAAGCTTGTATTAGGTAAATGTAGATGCATGATACTATCAAATTAATTATTACATATATAATATAATTTAACAAAATAAATACTTTTGATTTTTAATGCAATAACAATGCAATTAATTACTTATAAACATTTTAATAAATTCTTAAAATCCGTAATAAAACATAAGACTATAGAAACTGATATTAACTTAATGCAATTCAGTTTTTTCACAGATATCATAATGTCGACTGCATTTGGAATAAATTGTAATTGTCTGGAACATCCAGAGTCAGAATTTCGTTATTGGGGTAAAAAGGTGTTTGAGTCGAAGCCATTCATAAACACGATGATGATATTTGCTCCTCAAATAATGGAAATTTTCTCGATACCACTTAATGATAAAGGAGTGTCCAAATTTTTCTTAAAAGTTTTCGAAGAGACCGTGGAGTATCGAAACACACATAACATTACGAGACGTGATTTCCTTAACTTGATAATGCAATTGATGAAGGACGGATACGTCAAAAATGACGAGGAAAAACAAACTGATCCAGTCGATAATGCACCGAGTAAGCATTACAATTTTGCAATATAATATATGGTTACATCGATATAAAGCACTGAACTATCGATTATCATTATTTCATTTAATTTTTGACGAAGAAAAATTTACATTGTTCCTCATTGTTGCTCTTCTCGTCATGCCTTGTATTGCTTTATCAATAAATAAATAAAAAAATATTACCACATTCGGCTACTCAGTAACATCATCTCGACTAATAAATATTAATTATTATTATAAATTATTTTTTATCAATACAGCGGAATTAGAAAAATTCAGTATGTTGGAAGGAGCAGCTCAAGCATTTGTTTTTTATGTGGCTGGTTTTGAGACTACATCGTCGACGGTGACATTTTGTCTTTACGAATTGGCCTTGAATCCAGATATTCAAAAAAAAACACAAGAAGAGATCGATAGAGTTATAAAAAAACATGGAGGTATCTCGTATAATGCTATCAACGAGATGACTTATCTTCATATGGTCGTATGCGGTTAGTAATACAGTTTAATGTGTGATTCTTATTATTAAAAAGTTTTATCGATCGATATATTATATATCGTGTATTTCTTATTGATCGCAGAAACTTTAAGGAAATATCCACCTGTGCCTATTTTAAATCGTGTATGTACCAAGGACATCAAATTACCTAATTCTTATATCATTATACCGAAAGGCACTACTATGATTATTCCTGTTCTTGGATTACATAGAGATCCTAATATTTATCCCGAACCAGATAAATTTATTCCTGAACGATTCTCGGAAGAACAAATTCGTGATAGACATCAGTATACTTATTTGCCATTTGGAGAAGGACCAAGAATATGTATTGGTATGTACGATATTTAGCTATCTTTTCATGAAAATCATTTGCTCTTTCTTTGTGAATTTGTTATTTTGAATTTTGAATTAAAAATTTGTTTTAATTTTGAAAAATATTTTAATTTCTTTTGTGATACAAATGAATATATTTTTTTTAGGTATGAGATTCGGTCTAATTCAAACGAAAGTTGCCCTGACGAATGCCTTGAAAAAGTTTACATTCTTGCCAGGAACAAAAACACAAAGGACTCTCAATTTCTTGCCAGGAATTCTGACATTGGGTACGAAAGATGGCATATATCTTCAAATCCAACATAGATCATAGTACTACTATCGTTATTTTTTAAAAATAACATAGTATTATTTAAAAAAAATAAGAATAAAATATAATGATAAAAATATATATAATATATATGATAAAATATAAGAATAAAAAATATTATTTTATAACATATTATCATTGATATCTTTGATCTTTAATAAAATATCTTTAATAATATTCTTCTTTAACAATACTAAATGAGAAGGAAGGATAAATAAACTTGTAAAAGTTATTTTAATTCCGTTTGAATATTATGAAATATTACCTGTACCGAAAAAAATAATTTTCTTACTTACTTATCAAATATTGAATGGTAGTAATAAAACACTTCACATTACATACGTTTGATTTTATTAATTTGTAAAATAGAACATAATAAAATTTCACCTATTGACGTAATTTTTTTTTGGTGATAACTTGTAATGGTTACGGAGATAAAAAACATCTTAAAATAATAAAAACGTTTAATTACGTTTTTGTGTTTTATTTATAGAAAAAAGTAAACGACGAGAAAAAAAATTTTTTACGAAGGAAACGTAGCAAGTTAGATAAAATCCATTGATAAAATAAAAAATAATACGAAAAATGGAATATGAAGGCAGTTTTCCGATTTACATTGAATGATGAAAAATGAATAATTTCAAAAAGGATCGAAAAATTTTATTTCTTCAAAGACGATGATCCTTTCGATCAAATTTTCAGCTGCGATAACGCTCTATCGTTTTAAGTTTCAATCGATCACATTAACAATGTATTTAAATCGATATTCTTCTTAATATAAATTTTAAATAGATAAACTCTAACGATAACAGAAAAACTCGATGAAGTCAACTTGTTGATGTTCAACCTTTGCATATAATGAGAAGACATAAGAAATACAAAATAAGAAATAAGTTGAAAGTTCGAGCACGTGAGACGAGTAGAAAAAAGTACAGGTCGACGAACTAAAATTGAAAAGAATCATCAATAATGATAAATCCCAGATTTGTAATCATACGCATCAACGGGTACAGCGTTCGTAAGGGGTTCGCCTAAGTGAGCAACGAGGCTACCACCATGAGCACCGCTGGGATGACTGTTAGCTGTGGCAGCTGCAACGTTAGCAGCAGCAGCATTTGCAGCATGAGCTGCAGCAGCAGCGGCATTCGATTGGGCTGCGGATGCAGCGTTTGCAGCTTTTTGAGCAGCGGCTTGAGTTGCTTCGAAATCGACACGAGCTGCATTGAGTTGTTCCTCGATTGTTTCGGCACGGGCCTTTGCCTGGCCAACCATAGTGGTTTGAGCGGCTAATTCAGCTTGAGCTTCGGCTGCAGCTTGACTGGCGTGATCAGCAGTAGCCTGAGCGGCATTCAAGGCTGCAGTGATTACTTGAACCTGATGCATCGCTTGTTGAGCAGTATTTTGAGCAGCTGTAGCAGCACGTTGTGCTTGTTGCAATTGAAGTTTTTCACCATCGACGGCAACGTGAGCATCTCTCGATTGTTGTTCAAGACCCATCACGATGATTTGTTTACCTGCTAAAGCTGCTGCTGCTGTTGCAGCTGACTGTGCCGCTGCCTGAGCCAATGTGTTCTTGGCCATGAAAGCTGCCTGTCCAGCTGCTGAATGTTGATTTCCTAATTGCGTGTGAGCCTGTTCAGCCGCTCCTTGAGCAATACTTGCCAAAGGACCACCCACACTATAACCTGGCCGAGATGGACGGTGTTCTGATAAGTGAGTACCACTGGGCACAGCCACTGAATCTACTTGCAAAAGGTGAGGATCTAATAACACTGATTCCGGATGACCTCCGTAACCATACTCGTAACTACCCGCTTCTCGCTCATGTACTTGCTTTTTTGTCTTAGCTAGACCACATTGGACCGCACATGCCAATGCTAACACCAATGCAAGGATCTTCATTTTCTTTTTCTCTTTTTTCTATATTTGGTGGTTATCTGTTGAGCAAAAAGATTTGTTTGTTTTCCGGAAAATTCCTTCATTTTTTAATGACTATGATGATTGCCTCATTTATTATTCGACAATATATCTTTTGTTCCTTTTTATTCTATTAAAATTTACGAAGTCTTACAGGATAGCAGATATTTTTTGTTCTTTTTTGTTTTCTTAACTTATGCAATATTCGAGAAATTCTTTTTTTTTTATTTTTTTTTTTGTTTTGTTTCTTTTTATATAATCAATAAGCGTTGATAGTATTATTTGACGAAGAGAAAATATTGAATCGATTGAAAAGGAGGAAGACACAAAATAATAAGAACAAGATCGAAGTGTCGCTTCGTCGAGCACGAAATCGTTCAAATCTTTTAAAGTTCGAGAATCCTTGTGCAATACTTTTTTTTTTCTTTTCTTTTTATATAGTATTTTTATTACCTAGACAAGCTTCTCACATTTCTCGCCTTTGAGTTTCTCCACGGAATTTCTCTATCAATTGTTGCTCTGCATGACTGAACGATCTAGCCTGGCCGAATTTACTTCGAAAGTAAAGTGGAAAAAGTTGATCGACGAATCGCTGCTAGACGTTACTTTTGACGATTTCTTTCGATTATTCGACTTAGAAGACTTTTCTAATCCTGTCAATGTTCTTTCATCGAAAATACAATATTGCAAAACAGAATTATGTAAAATTTCTTAAAGAAAATAAAAAACTCGATACATATAATTAGGTATATATTGGTTATATGCAGATATAAATCAAGTATTTTGTATGATTGATTACATGTATAAATCAATTTTTTGTTAATGAAAATTTTTCTTTATACAACAAATTTTTTACGTGTATTTCACCACTGTCTATATAGATAAAAATAAATTATTAATTTCTCTAAATTATTCTTTAACAATTATTCATATAAAATTACATATGATTTATTGAAAAATAAAAATAATATATATATAATTTCTCACAAAAAATCCTAGTTGATCGAGTCCTTCGATCATTATCAAGAAATAATACGATCTAGCGGACGTGAATACACATACATCATCGATCGGTCAAGGATCGATATAAGGAAATATATATATATATATATATACACGTTATACCTCGAGGAGATCTAACGTTTCTAAATCATAGAACGCGTGGTATGCATGACGCACACGATACGCCTTTCCAACATACAAGTCTGTGTGCAACAATAATGTCGTAACCCGTTTGCGTCTCCTCAAATTCGAAAATCCAGTTTCGTTGCGCTCTGAAAATCATGTGAGTGTATGCACGACTTTATGGGTTCCGACATTGTAATTTAGTTGATTCCTTACTGATGAATTTTTTTCTACCAAGGAATGATCGAGAAGTGATCGAGAACAATCAATCTTATCCTGAATTTCATGAATGATTAATTATTGTTTGAGGAAAAAAATAAATTTTTCTATATAAATTTCTAATAAATATTTCATATTATAAATATATTTATTATAATATATATCTAAATTTTTTTTAATCAGAAAGTTCGTAGTAAATATCGTTTATTCACAATGATTATTTATAACAATTTTTAAATAATTTTTCGAAATATTTTTCGAATCAAAGATTATTAGAAAGACGAATTTTTTTAAAAACAAATTTTGTTCTGTCTACAAAAGCAAGAAAAAGACATTTCTAATTCGACTTCATTTCTTCGTAAGACAAAAAGATTAGAAAATAATCTTCCATTTAATGTATCTTGATCGCTAATAAATATCTTTTATATATCAATTACATGCGAATAAAATTTAAATAGTATCTAATAAAAATCTAAATCTCGACCAATCATAATTAATATCTACCAATGCGAATCAAAAAACTTATAGAAAAAAAAAGAAAATGATAATAATAATTTCAAGGAATCGGGTTTCTTTTTCCTAACAAATTCCTCAACGAACGTAAAACCGTTCTAATTCTAATCTGCTTGCTCACACACAAAAAGAAAATACTGTGGTAAAAGGTGCGTTTATCCGCATGATACATGTCCGTCGAATCACGTGCCTTAAAACGAGATAATGACCCAACGAACGAATACTTATATATATATATATATATATATATATATATACGTAATATGTATGTATGTATATATATATACATATATACTTATGTACGTATGTATATAAATATTATACATAACTATTTAGATACTACTATGGATTATTGCAAAGCCGTAAACTGGTGAGTGTAACATTCGAATAGAATTTTTATTATAAAAAATACCCATTCGAGTCTAACCTAAATTAAATCTAACTCGAACTCGGTTTCTAAACTCTCGCAAGAACTGAATTTGCATAATATAAGTTAGGTCTCAAACACACACGTTTATTGTCTGCCCAAGGCACACATTATAAATGCTTACACTATACTTCCGGATTCAGTCCACTCTATCTAAACGTCACGCGGTCGAGTAGACTTCATGGGAAACCAAGTGCAATAAATTCTTAGAAAGATTGTGGGCGGAGAGAAAGGAAACGATACGAATTTTCATGTTACGATATTCAAATTTCGCGAGCTTTTTAACATTTTGGTGAAGAATTATAAGTCTTTTCTTATTCATTTTACTTTTCTTCTTTTTTTTTCTTTTGTTAATTTTATTTCGAAACTATAAAGTTTTTATGAGATTATCTACGTCATCTTATTATACATTACAACAGCAATGTATGCAATCGTGTAATTACATAAAAGTAGATAAAACTCTAAGAACCTAGTGAACTAAATCTAATGAATAAAATGAAATTATGCAAAAAATTATTCAGTAGGGGACGACCATGAACGTTTACCTTCTATCCTGTATATATAACTATTGGAAATCTAGTAAAGAAATAAAAAATCGTTATGATCCTGACATATAATTAATCTATTCAATAAATTAAATGAACAAAAAAAGAAAAAAACATAACAACGATGTAATTTCTTGTTTTTTTTTTTTTACGGTGAAATAAAGAACAAAAAAAAAGAAATAAAAAGAATAATAATTAATGCCAAGACATTTTAATTATAAGAGAAATGTCGAATAAAATTGATCGTTTTGATCTAAACAAATCCTGTTATTCGTTATGATTATTTATTATGATCATTTACGATAGACTAATTTATGAATTACAAATTACAAATTATAGATTATGAAAGACGATTAATATAAAAAAAGAAAAGCAAAAAAAAAATAAGAGAGAGATAGAGAATAAAACGAGAATATTTTGATTTAAATATGCAAGAGGAAGATCGAAGAAAATTAATCGATTTGATCTAAATGAATCTTACTACTTCCTATTATCATTACGAGAGATAATTTATGGTAATTTATTATTGTTTTCTCATTAATAAAGATTTGGAACGATTTCGTGACTTCAAAGTTGAAATTCGAAAAGAATTAACGTCAATAACTTCGGAAATTGTTTATATTACTTACTCAGTGATCGAAATGATCGAACGTTGACGAGAATTGGAGCTGTCCTTGCTCGAAGAAAGAGCCAACAACTGATATTACTTTCCCAGTCATCGGAGTTCTTATAGTCCTCACTGGACCAGCAGCTTAGTCTATTGCCACGGAAGGGATTGTAGACGTTTAAAAGAGCCAACCACGGCAATGTCCTTTTCCAACTACCGACTACAATACATCCACTTGAACTTTTTTTTTATTTCATTAGATCGTTAGAAGCGTAACCGATCGGCTGAAAAACTTACTAATCGCTAACAAATAATATGTCTAATCTTGGTAAAAGTCTAAATTAACTAATAAAAAGTATAACGTATTATAATAATACATTATAATATGTATAATTAATAATAATAAATGATAATATAAAGTAAAATAACAATATATTACAAGTATTATGATATTAAATAATAATAATTTATATATATATATATATATATATATATATATATATATATATTACGATAATATAATATAATATTTTAATTCATAAATTTAGAATATATAATATTAATTACCTCAACTTAGAAAAATAATTTTTTTATATACTATTTTATTTTATTAATTATACATATAACACTTGAATGTATTAATTTAAATTTAATTATTTTAAAGTCGTTTGTAACTAATGAATTTTTGAGAAGATCGTAATCTATAAATAGAACAACCATTATAGATCAAAAACTTATGAATCTTCCTAAAAGAATAAATCGTTCGTTACGTATAATGCAAAAGTAGGTTACATATGCATTGCAAATGAATGTTACAATAACGATGACTATGCGCTGAGAATCGTAATTTTATTTAAGATTTTATCAAGTCCTGTGGAAAATATTAATACAATGTCAAGAATTTTTCACACTTAAATAGATACATATATATCTATATGTAAACACAAATCAATCTGGAAAATTTCGATAAAAATATCGGAAATATCGATGTCGTAAATTTTTCACACACATGCTTGCACACATACATATATGTATACAAGAAGATACAAGTTTATTATTATTATTTTTTTCCGTTCTTATATCCTTTTATTAAAATGATTAAAAAAATTTTCAATTATTAAAAAAATAATAAAACAATGAAAGATCGTTGAATTCTTGAAAGGACACGATTTTAATTAAGCTTGTGAAATAAGTTTTCATTTCTTTCGAATGAAACACAACGTTACTCCAATCAATTTCTCTTTTATTGATCAGAAACGCACGATATACTATATCTTTTCGTTGAAACTTCGTGATTCTCTGGGGCATAATAGAAACAAGGATTGCGTAAAGTAATATTAAGGAATTCTACGAAACGCGAGAATATATCTTTCGATCTTGATTACATGGGGTTAAGAGGTCGACAAAAAAAATCATGACCGTTTAACGAATCGATTAGTTTAGAAAGATTAAATCTATTATATATATATACATATATATATATATATATATATATATATACATATATCTATTATATATATATATATATATATATATACATATATATAGATAGATAGATATACAATGTATATATATATATATAAATATCGAGATCTTTATTATCATCAATAAACAATTCGATAAAATCGTATTTCAATCGTTTTCCCGCTCGATACATGTCTTCTAACCAATAAACCCAATCGATCGACACGAATCGATTGAATTTAATAAGACAAGACATGGGCTCCATAAAAAGATTTTTCATAAAATCGTCCTTGGCACGGTTACTCGCTTAAAATGTATCGTATTCTTTTTTTATCTTACATCGGTAAGTATTTTAAAATAGAACTTTTTTGTTTTACCTCGTTATTTTCTTAACCACAATGCACAATCATTCATATTTTAGTCATGCTGATGATCGGTAAGCTCGACTGTGAACGGGTTCGAAGAACTCCAATCGAATCGGTAATAATAGCATTAAGAAAAAATAATAAAATAAAAAAGGAAAAGAAAAAGAAAAAATGCTTTTATATATATATATATATATTTTTTTTTTTCATTTTTAATACGTTAATTTATGTTCATTTCAATTGAATTGTAAGAAACATAGGGATGTTCGATTAGTTGAAAATGGTCCATCTTGTCATGCGAAAAGCGCGAAAAAAACTATCGAGAAAGCTAGCAGCATTGCTCAGAAAGCTGCAGAGGAAGCTAAAGCTGCCTCAGAAGCTCAAAATATGGCTGGTCAGCAGGCAGCACGTCAAGTACTTATTAATACTAATTCTTATTCTAATTAAAAAAAAAAAAGTATTTAATGTTTTTACTATCCTTTCAATCATTCAAATTCTCAAAAATATTCTATTCTATCTTTTTATCTTTAACAAATAAAAATATATCATTGTCCTCATCTTATATTCATGAGGGTACAAATAATAATAATAATAATAATAATAATAATAATAATAACAATAATAATAACAATAATAATAATAATAATAATCGTGATTGAAATTTAAGGTAAAAGCACAATTGGCAGAGAAGGCATTGCAAGCTGCAAGAGCTGCTGAGGCAGCATTGTCGGGGAAAGAAGCAATGGTTCAGCAATTAGAAGAAGAAGTGAAGGAATCTCAAACAGTCGTTCAAGAAGAAATGGAGTCTCTACAGCAAGCGAAATCTAACATTAACGCTGCCATCGAAGCTGCCAAAGAGTCACAAGATCAGGTAAAAATAAACAAAACATGAAATTTCTATGTATCTTTTAAAATCTTTGAAAGAAGAAGAAGAAGAAGAAAAAGAAGGAAAGGAAAATTATAAATAAATTAAACGGCAACGAAATTTTTAAGAAAAAAATAAAGAAAAAAATAAAGAAAAAAAAGAAAAAGGAAAAGAAAAGAAAAAAGAAAATTCGAACGAAACGTCGTAATTATAAAGCTGTAATTTTCATAATTGAATCCGAACAAATTTTATTTAAAATTTGATAATCCCAATATTTTCTTCGAGGGGAGAAAGGAAAAAAAAATATATATATATATATTGTGGTACAGGTACAGCAGCTATACTTAATGTATAAAGAGAATTTTACCAGAAGAAATTTACAATTTCCTACGCAATCTCTTTGGTAATAGAACGTAGCTCAAGGCTATGGCTGATCTCTTTTAATATCCCAGTCATACTTTTTCCATTCGCCAGTTTACGTACGCACATAGAAAAGGGAAACGACCAGAGAAGATAAGTAGGTCTTCCCAGGATCGATATATCCTCATTTCATAGTGACTCGTCAAAGGGAGTCAAGGGTATGCCTCCCTCTTTTCTTTTCCCTTCTTTTTTTTTCATTCTATCCATCAATGTGTGAAACATCGATAGCTAAGTTGTTGTAATTTTTATTGAAATCTATTTCTTCCTACGTAACTATATATAACTATAATATTCTATGAAAATTATTATCATTGTCAGCTATCAATTATGAAAAATCTTTTTATGGAGATTTGATGTAATCAATCTCTCTCTCTCTCTCTCTGTCTCTCTCTGTCTCTATCTCTTTGTCTTACCTTATTTTTTTGCACATTAATTGATCGTGTTTTTTATCTCCTTTGCATTCGTTTAATAACATACTGAGTTCTAGTTCAAGAAAAAAAAAAAATATAGTAATAATAATGTCAATGTGTCGATGCTGATGGATAAACGTTAATTAAGCGTTATTAAAACGTATACGATTTAATATTTAAAATTATCGATCTTCTTTATTCTATTTGATGAAATATTTTTTCAAGAAAACAGTTAAATTCATTTATTCATTACTTTTAATTCATTCGATCGTATCGTAAATTAATATATAAACAGAAAAAGTTTTTATCAAAATAATTTCACAAGTATTTGAAACATAACAATTTACTTATTTATTATTATCTTATTTATAATAATAAATAAATATAAAAATAAATTTTACTTAATATCTTTCTGATAATTATTAATTCAATCGTATTCTTATAAAATCCGTCATTTTTATAAATTTGTAATGTCAATCATCTTTCTTTTCTTTTTTGTTTTCTTTCTTTTAGATTTCTTTTTGACTTAACCACCTTAGAATCATTCTAAATTATTTTCAAACTAACTGGAATACGAAAGAATTCAATTAAATTGCTGCATCTTTGTATTTGTTAATGATCGACGAAGATAGATTGACCAGATCCAGTTGATCAAAATGTGCATTCTAGAAATATGCAACTTGTTCGATTCACCTCGCCATATTGAGTCACCAATACTTTCTAATCTTTTTCAAACACCTTTCTAGTTGTCAGTATTATTTCTTCTCGCGATCCCTTGAGAAAACGCCCATTTCCAAAAAAAAAAAAATTCTTTTTCATTTTGAATTATTTCTGTTATCTTGTTATATCGACAAAATTGGACAAGAATTGTTTTTTCTGAGAACTGCATTTCTCGTTTCTATTAATTATCAAATACCTTACGTGCCTCTTGATGGTTTCGTCAGCTCATTAAAAAATTAAAACGATTTACCAAAAGATACGGAAACAGAAATCATTTTGGAATAAATATATATATATAGACACACACATACACGCACACACACAATACGTTGTTCCTTTTCATTATTTACACGTAATGTGTTTTACAAGACAAATTAATTTTATATCAAAATTTTGTTCTACTTTATTTCTAACTTTTTTTAATTACTGGCGAAACATTTTATACATTGCTATTTTCTTTGTATGAAATATTTTTCATTTACTTATAATTACTTTGGTAATTAATAAAAATCACACAAACACATACACACACATACACACGTTGGCATATTTAAATTTGTCATCTTGGATTTATTACTGAAAATAATAATACTATTTAATAGGCAATTTAATATTATATTATTGTTATTAAAAACTAATATTATTTATTTATATATAAAATATTCATAAAAATTCCAAGGTCATTTTTATAAAGATATTGATATGATGATTTATTTATATGATTAGTTATTCAATCATTTAAAATAATCGATTGTATTGGTGGGGTATTGACAGGTGAAAATACTCACACGCGCGATGCAAACGGCGAAGGGAAACGCAGCGAATTCCAGATTGGCGGCTGACGGTGCCCAAAAGTCATTACATGAGAAGGAAGAATTACTCGAGGCGGCAAAGAGACGTCTCGAAGAACTGACCAACGAATTACGAATTGCTAAGCGAGATTTAGCAAATACAAATCATGCTGCAGCCCAAGCAAACGAGGCAGCTCACGAAGCGAAGGCCAATGCAAATCGCAACAAAAGGAAGTCGTTGTTACGCTCGAGATCCTCCGAGAATTCAAACCGGAAGTATCGACAAACTGGAAAAAATAAAATAGAAAGGAGAAGAAGAAGAAGAAGAAGAAGAAGAAGAAGGAGAAGGAAGTTAACTTGAACGCGAAGTGACGTTTCTTTTCCTTTTCTGAAATCCCTAATATAGATTATAGATAAAAAGAGCACTACATTTAGTTTCTAATTGCCACTGCCCGACGACCTGTTTTTTTTTCTTCTTTTTTTCTTTTTCTTTTTTTTTTCTTTTTCTTTTTCTTTTTTTTTCTTTTTTTTCTTTTTTCCTTTTATAATAATATTTATTACGCCTGGTATATGTCCTGTATATGTACTTATATGTGCTGTGTATTCGATTAAGAAGAATAATAAAAGTACAAAATAATTTAAATTTTATCCATATATTGTGTTTAACATATTATTTATTACGTTTATAAGAAAATGAACTTTTTTTAGCATATAAGGGAAAATAAAAAAATTAAACAAAAAGAAATAACTAAAGTTAATTTCTGCCATAGATATACAATATATAAAATCAATTTGTTATTTATTTACAAAATATTTTTAATAATTTTTCAAACGCCAATAAAACTTTCAATTAATAATAAATAGGATTAATATTGGTGTATCATCATACAAATACACTCTATATGTACTCACTTAATCGTTTTATTATGAAAGAATTGATAACAAACGTTCGAGATTATCAATCAACTTCAGATGTTTAGATGATATTTTCATATTGAACACAGATAAGATCACGTTTATTTCTATTCAAGGACTGTCTCATGAAAAAACACAATTTAAAAAGATATCTTTAAGGGATGAAGATAATTCTCTTGTTAATCGTATATGCACGTTAGTAGCAATTTGTACACACAAACATACACATACACACACACATACGCATGCATTCACGCATATATATATATATAACAAATGTATATTAATTTTCAATAGAAGTATTAGAATATCTTCTATCGAATTAAATATCGTTCTTAGTTATTTCTGAGGGCTCGAATGGGACGGAAAAAACTAGAAAAATACGAAAGGTAAATCAAATTGCTTAAATCAGTTAAAAAGAAAATTACGAAATATCTTTTACAATAAAAAAATTATCTTCAGTCTGATAGGTTAGATGTGATCCCAAAAAATTCAAATCAAATCGTCGGTATCGCTCAAAAAGCTGCAGATGATGCCAAAGCTGCACAGAGTGCGCAAAATCCTGCAGGCGCACAAGCATCTCATCAAGTGAGTATTATTAATCAGAAAAAAAAAGAAAAGAAAAAGAAATATGATGTTGGATTACTTTTTACGACGAAAAAAAAATCACGAATCATGATGGATCGGTTGTAAGATCAATTTTAATTATTCAATTCGAATTTTTATAAATTTTTTCTATTGCAAACAAATAACTTTTTTTCTTTTTTCTTTTTAATCATTATTTATTAAGGAAAAAAAAAAAGAAAAAAGAAAAATAAACATATATATGTGTGAGAATCATTCGAAAAATTCTCACGCTTTATTCATAATTTCCACGCTCACGATAAGCTCTTTAAAACGATCTCACATTGATAATAGTTATACCTATCATTGATACCTTCGACTTGCGTTTTCGCTGACATTTACATTGAAATCGTGAGTCAGTTATAAACGTGTTGTTACGGTTCGCCGATTTTCTACCTTTCTAGAACGTAATACAGAAACGCATACGTCTATTTATATATACATGTGTATGTATACATTTATATATTCATATATACATACATATATATATATTTATATATATTTGTGTGTGTATATATATGTATATATATATATGTGTGTGTGTGTGAATTTACGTCAACGTGTAATTTTGAGTGTCGTAACAGTGAGTTACAGGTTCGTTATCTAATTGGATAACTTTTGACAAACATAAGATATATCGATTTAACACTATTCTAAAGAATAATTTAAGTTTTTTAATACTTTTGTTCATTTCTCTTTCTAATTCTCTCTATTTCTATATTTAAAGGATATTTGCTATATATAATTAAGAAATATTATTTACTATATATATAAAAAAAAACCTTTCAATAATTTTGATTAACGTTGAAAAGAAAAAAAAAAAAAGTACAATTCGGATCTTCGTAGCTTCATTATTAATCAACGTCACGAAAGAATATCATAAAATTTCATTACTATATATACTTATTATGGTATACTATTAGTAATACATACTAATAGTATAATATAAATATATTTGATTGATTAATGAATAATTGAATAATGAAACAAAATTTTAATATATTAGATCAAAAATAACACTAGATGAGCATAAAACAATTAAATAACGAAGATTAAATTAATTATTAAATATTAATTATTAAATTATTAAATAAACAATAATATAATACTGGTTTATATAATACTATAAGTAATTTCAAAATGTTCGATAAAAAATTGAATAAAAAAAAATTCCATGAATATAATATTAAAAGTTCGAATATTACATTAGAAATATCCAAAGATAGATGGTTTGACGTTGGAAGTTCATATAAAATATACTTATCGAGCGATCATGACGCACGTTTAGTTATATATATATACATATATACATTTTCTAAAACTAGTTTATACACCTACACTATCGAGATAAACTTTCGTCCTGGTTAAGCCATAGGCAGTAAATAAAATCGATCGATCGATCGATCGATCGAATTCAAGTCGAATCTCGTTCCAGATATATCGAAATTAACTTCTACTATCGTGAGGCGATATTGTACATATATGTTTGCGTATATGTATGTATATTATAGACATACAATTATAATACACTGATTCATTACTTTTGCATAATTGAACTTTGATAAATAAGAGTTATCATTAATAATCTTTCGTTAGAAAGCACAATTATTGTTCAGATTGAATAACAAAATTATTGTACATCTGAAATATTGTAATATCTTTTTATCGTGCGATATTTATGATTTTCTTTCAAACGGTATACGTTTGAATTATTGTACTTTTATGGACTCTATCTTGACCGTTCTCCTACTTTGAAGAAATATTTTTTCTTTACTTCTCAAAAAAAAAAATAGTTACGTACGTATTTATCTACTGCAAACGTGATCACTTTCGTTACTGTAGCTAGACTGTAGCTAAGCACGTGCCTGATCTCGTGATCTGACTAAACGGACCAAAAGAATTCTCTACGTTCTAATGTATGCGGAGTATTTTCCAATTGATTTAATCATCATTGCCTTAAATTTAGAGAAAGGGTGGTCTTATATAAAAAAGAACATTATTTCTAAGTTTGAAAAAAGAAATATGTAAAAGAATTATTTCAATATATTCAATAAATATTATATATATATATATATATATATATATATATATAATTATTATATATTATATATATAATATATAAAATATATGATATATTATATAATATATAAAATATAATTTAAATATATAATAAATTAAATATTATCAATAATTATTTATGACGCATCGTCATTAAATCATAATAAAATTTAAATATACGATAAATATAAAAATCTGGTATCAATGACAATAAAAAAAAAAGAAGAAATATTTTAAATTAAAATTAAATATTAGATGGAAACAAAGTTTACCAGATAACATAATCTTCTAATCATCTTTAGATAATTTTACGATTCCCATAAAATAGAATAATAATAATAATGACAATAAGATCTTATAATAGATTAACAAAAAAAAAAAGAAAATTAAGACACATCAAACACAAAACTGAACCTTTCGTATCGGTGTTTAGGTGAAAAATCAGCTGGCAGGAAAAGCGATACAAGCAGCAAAAGCAGCAGAGGCAGCACTTGCTGCGAAGCAAGCAATGGTAGAGCAACTCGAGCAAGAGACAAAGGAGGCAGAGACTGTAGTCCAGGAAGAAAGTTCATCACTCCAACGTACTCAAGAAAACGCGAATTCTGCTATGCAAGCGGCACGACAGGCTCAAGAACAGGTCAGAAATAATCTATTCTTTTAAATTTTCTATGAAACTAAGATATATCGATTTGTTCGTTGAATTTAGCGATAGGATCAAATAATAAATGTAACTTCTCTAAAGATGTGTCTATTAATACTAAGGAAAAAAATTATTTCTTCTTTAAAAAAGTAATCTCTTTATTAATTATTCATTAATTCATTGTAATTTTATACATTAAAAGCAATCTGATTTTATTTGCCAAAATAAGATGAATTCAATTTACGTAGAAATTTACTTAAAAAAATTGTTTATAACAAATTGATAATTAATTATAAACAATAAATTGAAAAAGATAAAAAAAATTCTACTTCGAGTTTCGAAGATATTTTCATGCAAATGAAAAAGATCGATATTGATAATGTAAGAAAAACAATTGTTTTCTTTGGTAAAAAAAAAGTAATTTGTTTATTAATTAATTATTAATTTATTGTAATTTTATAATTCAGTTGCAATCTTATTTTTTCTTCTTTTTTATAATAAAATGAAGTGAATCTAGTTCATAGGAATTTGTTTATAGAAATTGTTTATAAAAAATTGTTAATTTATTATTAACAATAGGATGAAAAAAGAGAGAAATATCTGCCCTTGAAAATGGTCTTTGAAACGAGTTTCTACGATTTTTAGTTGCGAAGATATTTCCATGTAAAGAGAAAAATATTACGTTGATCCATTGTCCTATACAATTTCATTCAATTTAGCTTGGTGAAACACTGACCTACATAAATTCTGAGAATTTACATGGTCCTACTACTACTATGACTACACTACTACAGCTACTACTACTACTACTATGAACAGCTGTACAATACGAATTATGAATGAAAATCTTTGGAAGGCGATATCTTCGGAATGGAAAGTCATAGAGATTTGAAACCAACGCCGTTTTCAAAGATAATTTATTTTTTATTTAATTAAACATTGCAATAATATTGATACAATAAAATCGATTTTGTTAATAATTATTAAAATTGAATTTTTTCTTTTCTCTCATAATAAAGAAATAATTATAATGAAAACATTTAAATTTGTATCATATTTATGTAAATTTTATTTTAATTATTTAAATTTAATTATTTAATTATTTGAAATAAGGGATACTAAAAACATATGATTACATTTTAGGAAACTTATTTATAATGATCAGTTAATGCTTCTCTTTGTTTATAATTATAGCCATATAATTTTATATATATTAATATAATTATATGATAGTTATATATATTTATAAATTTATAAATATATTGGGTTGGTAACTAAGTGATAGAGGAAAGTGTAAAGTCCATCTATCAACAAAATCCGCAATCACTTATTTGCCAACCCAATATATATATATATATATATATATATATATATATATATATATATATATAAAAAGTAAAATTGAAATTTTTTTAAACGTTAATTTATATCTCGGGGTGATTGATTTTATAAAAGGAAAAGCAGAAAAAACAAAATATAAATTTTGTAGATCAAAACGTTAGCACAAGCAATACAAATAGCAAATGTGAACATGGGAAGTGCACGAACAACCGCTGAAGGTGCAAAGAGGGATTTTGAGGAAAAGCAAGAGCTTTTAGAGGCATCGAAACGAAGGGTGGAAGAACTAGTGAAGCGTTTGGAATTAGCCAAGGTCGAACTGGCGGAGACGAAGCAAGCTGCCGACAAGGCCACCGAGGCAGCACGTCAGGCTAAGATTAATACAGATAGAAACAGACGTGGAAAGAACTTCTTTCAAGATATTTAAGAACTTTAATTAAGATTAATCTTAATGATGATAGGAGTCTATACTTCCTAATTAATCTTTTCCTTCTTATTATTTATGAATTATTCACATCGTGATACATTTAGAAAGTATGTTCCTTTTTTATATTTTGTAAATAGATAAGTGTAACTTTGTCTTGTTGAATTTTTTATGTGTCTAACAGAAAATATAATGTTTATCTAATCTTACAGATAAAAAAAACTCAGGAAAATAAAATATTATAATTAATAAGAGTCACGATACTCAAGATACTGAATCAAAGATCAAGTTTCATGAAATAAAACTAAACCTAAGAAAGAGATACGATTAACTTATCTCCACCGTTCTATAATTTAGATAAATATTCTATATTAATAAAGATTATCCGAAATAACGTCGAATTATTTCTCTACTATCTGTTTATGTTGCTTAATATTCTTATTTTTTTCTTTTGGTATTGTAATGTGTTGTAGCAATTGTGTATTTCAAAACGCTAAGAAATTTTCAGATCAATAATCGTATTTTATATAAATATTATATAGAATAATTGACAATATTCTAAATAAAAATTAATAACTTTAATACATAACTTCTATCGTGAACTCTCTGCAACTTGAATAATATCTTACCATGACATTTCTTTGAAAATAGATTGTAGTGCCAGCATTGGTAAACAATGGAAATAATAATAACAAAATTTAATTTCTAATAATTTTATAGGACAACGGGATTAGTAATATTACGATTAAATATAGAACACAATCTGTTTTTTCTTCAGTGATATAATTTTTAATCTATCAAAATTAATATATAAAATTATATATTATTTCATGTTTAACACTAATATTTAACTTCTCCAAAAGGTCTAATTATCAATTCAGTAATATGAACGCGTTGTGGAGTTCCAATTACATAAATAACAGCATTTGCGATATCATCAGCTTCTAACGCTGGCAGATCCTTAAGGATGTTTACGTTATTTGCATCGAAGATTTCCGTAGATACTAATCCTGGACTGATACTCTGTAGTATTACAAACAATTTTAATATATGTATATATACAATAATTTCGTTACTTTTTCTAATGATTTTTGATCCTCTATAATTCTATATAAGTTTAAAGTTATATTTATTTTTTAAATATTATTTCATTATTTTATAGTAACAATTGATATTAACATGAAACGAAATTTGATTATAGAGGAACAATTTATTATTAAATATATAACATTGACATTATATTTACCGTCACTCGAATTTTACTACCATATAATTCTTTCTGTGTGATATCAGTAGCAGCAACGGAAGCGAATTTAGATGCTGGGTAAAAGTTAAGACTACAACCTGGGAAAACATCTAGATAGTGTCCTGCAATACTGTGATAAAAAAATATATACTACAGATATGTACATATATAATAATTTACGTTTTTTTAAATTTAATTATTTTCATTATCAATTATTTTGATGTATAAACAATCGATGATAACAACGATACGAAGAAAAAAAATATTTAGTAAAATTTATTAGCAAACCTGTTCATATTAATAATATAACCTTCCACGTTAGAATCTAACATTATTCTAGCGGCACGTTTAGTACAATCAATTAATCCCAACACATTGACATCGAATAATCTTTGCCAATCAGGTCTTGATGAATCTATGGAAAAATTTCATTAATTTTATTCAATTAATTAAAAATCCATATTATTATATACATACCCATAAATTTGACATTTGAGACGACCCCAGCATTGTTCACCAGAATATGGACTGTTCCAAAATTATTCTTGACCCATTCGAATGCTTGTTCGATACTTTCGGGCTTGGTAACATCACATTCGCAAGCATAGAACTTTCCTTTACCTTTCCCCTTAACATTCTTCATTTCGCTCTAATCAAAGATTTGTTCTTAATGTCTCGTTTAATAATATAAATGTAATGATTCATATAAAGTTTTACATATAGTTTTTATTGAAATCTTTAATTATATCAATATTATAATCAATTTTTTCTTATATTAAAATCTACAATATAATTACGATCGTCTATTTTCTAAAAATTTTAAATATGAATTAATTTGATTTCATGTTTAGCGTGAAAGAATCATATTTATACTTTGTTTCTTAATACAATAATATTTATGTTTGCTATTTTAATAATTTCTGACGAGCGATAAAATAATTTTGTAAAAATAATGCAAATTTCATGTAAACAAACAAAAGTGAACAAATTTTTAAATGGAACGTTCTTGAAGATTTTGACGAAAATTGTTTTTAATACTATACAAGAGGACTATCCAATCTGGTAAAGTTTACCTCCATTTTCTCTTTTCTTCTAGCAAATCCAATCGCGAGTATTCCATTTTGTACAAAAGCTTTCGCTATTGCCAATCCTATGCCACTAGATGCACCAGTAACTATAGCTACTTTACCAGCCCAGCGTTCCATTTTTGTTTTCAATATTCAATCACATTCAACAGAAAAAGGAAGAGTGTGAGGTGATGAGGAGAGACAGAGTTATCACGATGAATTTTCTTCTTGGAGTAATAGCAGTTCTAGTATGTTACTTTATTTATTCATACGTTCACTGTGTAATTGGTTACTCGAAGAGCGGGGAGCAAGAAACTACTATTCAAGGTTTGATTAGTGATTAAAAATGAGATAAAAGAAGAAGTTATGTAACTGTAAAATCGAGGTACTTATGATTACAGATATACATATAGATGGCAGCATGTAATTATGATATAATAATGCAATAATTATGAAGTGGGAAAACATTCCTTATAAGCTGATCTTGTTTTAAATAAACTATATATAATTTTAATTAAATATATATGTAAATAATTTTAAATAAACTATATATGTAATAAAAATATTACATATACTCAGATTGATTAAAAATAATTTGTTATTTGGTTTGAATCGTTTAGAAATAACTTCTATTTTCTGTAATACGTAATAATATTATATAGTTGTGCATTCTTATAAATTAGAAATCATTGTTATTCTATTCTCTCGTTTGAAGACAAATTCCTTATTCTGTAATAGTTATTAATGTTACATGTGTCTGTACCAAAATCGATCAGAAATCGTTTACTTTACTGTTCTTCTATATAAAACATCTTTTTTCGTAATACTTATTAAAGCCATTTAAAAAGTTCGTATATGTGTATATATATACATGGAGAAATTATATATAATTATACAATTATTTACATTATTAACATTACAATTAAGGAAAAAATATAGTCTCCATTTTCTCATATGATATAATTCTTAGTCAATTTTTACACCACTAAAAAAATCATACTTTATTGTGTTTTAACAAAGATAATAACAATATAATATTTATCTCGAATATTATACATAATCTAATTATATATTTACATCGCATACTTAACTTCTCCGAATGGTCTAATAATCAATTCTGTAATGTGGACGCGTTGTGGAGTTCCAATTACGTAAATAATGGCATTTGCGACATCATTAGGTTCCAATGCATACAAGGACTTATACGACTCCTTTATGTTGAAGTTATTGGCCTGCATTATATTCGTAGATACTAATCCTGGACTGATACTCTGTAGTAATAAAAAAGATTTTTAAGAAATAATAATTTTATATGTCATTATTTTTTTTGAAAGATTTTTAACCTTCTACATTAATATGAAACTTTGAAGTTATCTGTATTTCTTAAATCTTATATCACTTTTAAAACAAAATTAATATTTGTCAACTATTAATTATATTTCTTAATTCACTATAATATACTAATAATAATATATATTATATAAATATAATAATAATATACTTATAGGTACATTAATATAATACACATATAAATAATATGTGTACATAGTATACTATATTAGATACATATATTAATATAGTACATATTAAAACACATGTAATATTAATATACTCTAATATTTATTAATATAATATAATATAGCGTTAGCCCATAAGCTCATCATATATAATTCTTTTTGAATATGAAACAAAATTTGATTATAGAAAGTTAATGTCTTATTAAATATCTAACATTTCCATTATAATTACCGTCACTCGAATTTTGCTACCATATAATTCCTTTTGTATGATCTCAGTAGCAGCAACAGAAGCGAATTTGGACGATGGATAAAAGTTTAGTGTAAAACCCGGAAGATCAACGTTGTGTCCTAAGACACTACAATAAAAAAGGTATATAATACAAATATATAAAGATATAAAAATTTACGAATTATATTTATTGGCAATTATTGTGATTTCTAAACAATCGATGATAACAATGATACGAAGATAAAAAATATTTAATAAAATTTATTAGCAAACCTGTTCATATTAACAATGTAACATTCCACGTTAGAATCTAACATCATTCTAGCGGCACGTTTACTACAATCAATTAATCCCAACACATTGACATCGAATAATTTTTTCCAATCAGGTCTTGATGAATCTGTTGAAAAGTTTTGTCAATATTATCAAACTAATTACTAATCCGCGTTATTATATTCATACCCATAAATTTGG
Organism: Vespa crabro; assembly: GCF_910589235.1. NCBI lineage: Eukaryota > Metazoa > Arthropoda > Insecta > Hymenoptera > Vespidae > Vespa > Vespa crabro. Next base: position 2,886,058 of record NC_060964.1, read on the forward strand.
CATCTGAGGAGATCCCAGCATTGTTCACCAGAATATGGACTGTTCCAAAATTATTCTTGACCCATTCGAATGCATGTTCGATACTTTCGGACTTGGTAACATCACACTCACAAGCATAAAACTTTCCTTTACCTTTCCCCTTAACATTCTGCATTTCGCTCTAATCAAAGATTTGTTCTTAATGTATCGTTTAATAATATAAATGTAATGATTCATATAAAGTTTTACATATAGTTTTTATTGAAATCTTTAATTATATCAATATTATAATCAATTTTTTCTTATATTAAAATCTACAATATAATTACGATCGTCTCTTTTCTAAAAACTTAAAATATGAATTAATTTGATTTCATGTTTAGCGTGAAAGAATCATATTTATACTTTGTTTCTTAATACAACAATATTTATGTTTGCTATTTCAATAATTTCTGACGTGCGATAAAATAATTTTGTAAAAATAATGCAAATTTCATGTAAACAAACAAAAGTGAACAAATTTTTAAATGGAATGTTCTTAAAGATTTTAAAGAAAATTGCTTTTAATACTCTACAGAAGGACCATCCAATAAATTTTGATAAAGTTTACCTGCATTTTCTCTTTCCTTCTAGCAAATCCGATCACGACTACATCATTTTGTACAAGAGCTTTTGCTATTGCTAATCCCATTCCACTAGATGCACCAGTAACTATAGCTATTTTTCCAGCCCAGCGTTCCATTATTGTTTACGTTTTCAATAACTACTTTTATTAAACAGAAAAAGAAAGAGAGAGATAGAGATAGGAATGATGTCTCGTTGAAGTTTCCTTCTCGACTGATCACAGATCTTGTATGTCACTTTATTTAATCATACAATCATTCCCGAATGATTTCCTCAAAAGAACAGATGCAAAGAATCATTATGAGAGATTACGTTGAAGATGAAAGAAGAAATAAAAAAGGATATGATGTAACTAGAAAATTGCAATCCTTTTATTTGTATTCGTATACATTGCTATTATCGCTTAATTATGATATTATGATGTAATGATTATGAAAGAAATAAAATCGTTTATAAAATGTTCATCGCGATCGCTTATAAAATGTTCATCTTCTTTTTTTAAATGCATAGTCATGTTACTTCTCTTTGTATTCTTATTGATTAGAAATCATTTATTCTTTTATTCATTCCTTTAGAATCTTTTTATTTTGAAGTTTCAAGGCCATTAGAAAATTTCCACAGAATAGAATTTATACATTAAAAAACATTAAATACAATGAACTTAATTTTTAAGAAATTGTTTGCAAACTTTTTTATAAAGAATTGTGAATTAATTATTAATAATTAATTATTAAGAAAATTCTTTCTTCATCTTTCAAGCTTTGAACTCGAGATATAATGTGAATTCCATGTAAATTGTAGACGTGACGGCTATTGATAATATAAAAAAAATATTATTTCTTTGATAAAAAAGTAATTCGTTTTTTAATTAATTATTAATTTATATCAATTTTCTAAATCAAAAGCAATTTAATTTTATTTGCTAACATATTTTAATCTATAAACGAACGATGATGATAATAATAATATGAGAAATGAAATATTTGATAAAATTCATTATCAAATCTCATTCATTAACAATGTTAGAATCTAACATCGTTCTAACAGGATGTTCGGATGCTAATCGATATATGCTAACACATTGATGTCGAATAATCTTTGCCAATCAGATCTGGATGAATCTATAGAAAAATTTCATTAATTTTATCCAAGTAATTAAAAATCCATGTTATTATACTCATATCCATAAATTTGGAATTTATGATGATTTCAGCATTATTCACGAAAATATAGACTATTCCAAAATTTTTCTTGACCCATTGGAAAGCTTATTCGATATTTTTGATTTTGGTGACGTCACATTCGAAATTTTTCACAATAAAACTTTCCTGCATCTTTTCCCTTAATTTTCTATGTATCTATCTAATAAAAAATCCATAGTTTATAAGAATTTCTATGAAAATAGTTCTCAATATTTCACGCGGACCATTCAATAAATTTTAATCAAACGACTGATAAACACATTCTTATTATCTATCGAATTTTTCGTTTACAATCATTTTTTCTTTTCTTCGTGCAAATCGTACAACCACACTATTATTTAATACAAAAGCTTTAGCAATGGGCAATCCGATTCTAGAAAAAGTGCTAGTCACGATCGCAATTTTTCTTTTTAAATGATCTTAGCTATTCGATATTTTTTATTCGTTTCCTCTCATTTAGAATTCCAACTTTTATTTGTTGCACGTATGTTCTTATATAATCGGTTACAACCTATAAATCATTATTATCATGAAAATGATAAATATTATTGTAATATCACGTATTCCCTTATCCAATAAGAATTCATTTAAATAATTGCAATACATTTTTTGCATCTGACATTTTATTTTATGCAATATTAATCAACATAATATCATAATATTAATCGAACAATATATTAAATTATAATATTTATAACGTAAGATACATGTTCTAACAGATTTTCGTTTGTTATTAAGTATAAATGAAAATATTTCGTAATCTTTGAAATGAAATCTTGTAGAGACTTGGAGAAAAACAAACACTATTTCTAAATGTAATTTATTCTTTATAAAAATTTTTTTATGTAAATTTTTCATTTAAATATTCTTAATAATATCGGTATATGTTAATAACTTTAAAAATGCAAATATTTTGATTTCTTTTGCAACAAGGTCTTAATGATAATGAAATAATTAAAATTTTTATAATAATTGTATCAATTTTATTTTAATTATTTGAAATAAGGAATAGATGATTTGTTAATAGTCGCCAATGTATGAAATAAAAAGATTAGAATCCCAAAAAAACTTTTCTTTCGTAATAAGAACACAACTATGAAATATTTTTTAAAGTAATTATTTTTCAATATATATAAATTAATTATTAATACAATATATATAAAGTAATAATTATAAATTAATTATTACTTTCTTATAAAAAAGCTCAACGTGCATTGATCAAATCTGCTAAGAACATATTATTATATTTCAAAAAACCGAAATGATTTTTGCATGTTACTTAGGAGTACAAAAAAATTATTCATAATGATCAAAGTTATTGCCATCCTTGTTTATAATCATATATGATACTTACACATGACAGTTATATACCACATAATTATATGACAACAATTATGTATAAATTAGGTTATTTCTACACCATATATACTGTAATTATATTATATATGTAACAATTAGATAGCTACAATTATTTTCCTATAAAATGATACATTTTATATATAATTATATAACCATTGTTACTATATTCACAAATTTATAAAGTCTTCTATTGTTATATATATATATATATATATATATATATATACAAAAAAATAACAAAATTAAAATTTCTTCAAACGTTTATTTTTTTTCTTGTGAAAGAGAATGATCAACGCATGAACAGCCGCTGAAATTATACAAGCAAGATCTGTTGGAGGCATTAAAACGAAGGATAAACGAACTGATGAAACCCTTGAACTTAGATAAAATCAAATAAGAGTACATAAAGCTGCCATATCTTAATGTCAAGATTAACACAGACAGAAATAGACGTGGAAATAATCTTTACCTTGACAAAAGTCGGAATCTTCCTTTACTACTTTTTCTTCTTCTTACCAATTGTTGCGTCATGATAATTTTCATTTCTAGATATGCATCTCGCATCGGATCAGCGATGATAATCGACTTGTACGGAGAATTACCCCCACCTATTCCTTGTCGTCAGATCTATAGATCCACTGGTCGCGATGAATAAAGGCAGTGCCACTAATCTAGAATATCGTTGAAAGCCGTCAGCAGAATACCGCTCCCGCAAATTAATGAAAGAACACGCGTTTTTTCAAGGATTCCGTAAGGCTCGCAAGATAAATGCACGATAATAAATATTGCGCGAATTGAAGCTATCATCGTATATTTGATGAAATAAGATACAATTGTTTATGTATTTTGTATAATGATGTGTAATTAGTTGTACTGGCTATTTCTGAAGAAGTGATAGCAAGTAATGTTTAATTAAACTCGAAAATCTAAATGTCATAAGTCTGAAGGACGTAGCTTAACTGACTTTTTGACATCTTTAGAATTATCCGCGAAGATTCTAATGAAATTACGAAAGGAAATAAAAAGAATAGAGTTGAAATATGATCTGAGCATAGAAAGGAAAGGAAAGGAATAAATGCCTATTGATCAGAGGGGGAGGGATCAGGATAATTCGTTGGAATGTTTAAACATTCAAATGTGTGCCTCATTGTTCTAATGATCGTATAGACTAAAAGATGTCAATGACTATTTCAAACTTAAGCGGCAAACAATCATTGGCTCGTCCCGCCTAGGCATCTACTTTCACTATTTATTTGTTGCCCGGTTCGATATTTTATTGAAAACTAGACACTTAATTAAAAATGCCTAAGCTCAGATAAAGGTGACAATGTGTTCTTTATCTATGCATTTTCTTAGCGAGTAACTAACAAGCTCCCAAGTGCAGATATTTCTAATAGTGATATATGATCCTTAGGAGAAAGTTCTGTGAACAATTTGGAGGGGCGCCGCACGTGTGCGTCAATACTAATTTTACTCTTGATATCGTAATAATTTGAAAGAGCACTTTCTTTTTTTATCTTTTTTAAATAACCACATATAAATACATTTTGTATTCTTTCTCTTATCTCGCAGATAATTAAACACGCGTAAAGAAACTTTTTTTTATCAATGATGACCAGAAAAGGTCAACTTTTTAAATCTTTCTACTACCTCTAATTTTTTAGTTTAATTAAAAACTCTAAAAACTCTATTGCATAATATGTTTAAATGTAACAACTATGTAATTCATTGACATAGTATGCTAAGAAATTTTCTAATCAATAATTGTTTTTTACGTTATCTATATAATCGAAAATATTCGAAAATGAAATTAATAATTCTAATGTATAATTGCTCAAAAATTCTCTCCAATTTTAATAATGTTCTCTATCTCACCAAGGTTTCGTTGAAAATTAATAGCTGGACCAGCATTGATAAACAATGGAACAAACCGTCAACAGACTTAATTTCTATTACAATTTTTTATTGTAAGTAATAAAATTAATAACATTACTATTAATATAAACAATATGATTTTTATTTTCGTTTATAATGTAAATTTTTGTTAATTTTTACATTATTCAAAAAAAAAATACTTTTATTGTACTTATTTTCATGAAGATAGTATCAATATAATGCTTAGTTAAATTATTATATATTATTTCATGTTTAACACTAATATTTAACTTCTCCAAAAGGTCTAATTATCAATTCAGTAATATGAACACGTTGTGGAGTTCCAATTACATAAATAACAGCATTTGCGATATCATCAGCTTCTAACGCTGGCATATCCTTAAAGATGTTTACGTTAAAGTTATTGGCATCGAAGATTTCCGTAGATACTAATCCTGGACTGATACTCTGTAGTATTACAAACAATTTTAAATAAACAGTAATTTCATCATTTTTTCTAAAGATTTTTAACCCTCTAGAATTCTATGTAAGTTCAAAGTCATTTATATTTTTTAAATTTATAATATATATATATATATATATATATATATATATATATATATATATAATTAGTACACATATATACACTATAATAAATTATATATAAATATATTAATATAGTATATACTATATGATATTAATACAATCTTAATTATTTAACAATAAAATATACTATAGTAATTTTAGTATATAAGGTAACATGATATAATTCTTTTTTAAACACGAAACTAAATTCGATTATAGAGGATTAACTTATTGATAAAGATATAAGATTGACAATATATTTACCGTCACTCGAATCTTACTACCATGCAATTCCTTTTGCGTGATCTCAGTAGCAGCAACGGAAGCAAATTTGGACGCTGAATAAAAGTTAATACCATAATCCTTGAATCCAATTACATTGTGTCCAGCGATACTGCGACAAAAAAATTGTATACAGTTGATACATGTATATAAAAAAATTTATGAGTGATAGTCATTATCATATATTTTTATCTTTATACAATCGATAATAAGAATAATACGAAAAAAAAAAAAATACTTAGTAAAATTTATTAGCAAACCTGTTCATGTTAATAATATAACCTTCCACGTTAGAATCTAACATCATTCTAGCGGCACGTTTGGTACAATCGATAAATCCTAACACATTGATATCGAATAATCTTTTCCAATCAGATCTGGATGAATCTATAAAAAAATTTCATTAATTTTATCCAAGTAATTAAAAATCCATATTATTATACTCATACCCATAAATTTGGAATTTATGATAATTCCAGCGTTGTTCACCAAAATATGAACCGTTTTAAAATTATTCTTGACCCATTGAAACGCTTGTTCGATACTTTCGGGTTTAGTGATGTCACACTCGTATGCATAGAACTTTCCTTTATTTTTTCCCTTAACATTCTGCATCTCGCTCTAATCAAAAATTTGTTCTTAATGTTTCATATAATAATAAAAATGTAATGATCCATATAAAGTATTACACATTGTTCTTATCGAAGCCTCTAATTATATTAATTCTAAAATCGATTTTTTCTTATATTAAAAGAAACAACATAATTTGAATCTGCTTGTTTCTAAAAATATAAAATATGAGTTTAATCGATTTCATGTTTAGCAAAAAAGAATCGTATTTATACTTCATCTTTTAATAGAACAATATTTATGTTATGTTTATTAGAACTATATATAACATAAAATATTATGTTATGTTTCATGTTATGAACAATATTTCTACTGATAGATTGATTAATTACTGACGGATGATAAAGTAATTTTGCAAAAATAATGCAAATTTCATGTAAACAAACAAAAGTGAACAAACTTTTAAATGGAATGTTCTTAAAGATTTTGACGAAAATAGTTTTTAATACTCTACAGGAGGACCATCCAATAAATTTTGATAAAGTTTACCTGCATTTTCTCTTTCCTTCTAGCAAATCCGATCACGACTACATCATTTTGTACAAGAGCTTTTGCTATTGCTAATCCGATTCCACTAGATGCACCAGTAACTATAGCTATTTTTCCAGCCCAGCGTTCCATTTTTGTTCAAGTTTACTTTAATAATTAATTACAATTGTATCTAAATAGGAAGAGAGAGAGAAAGAGAAAGAGAAAGAGAGAGAGAAAGAGAGAGAGAGAGAGAGAGAGAGAGAGAAGCTTAGATATCTCGTTGAAGTTTCTTCCACGACTGATCACACATAAAAGATTAGATTTCTTTCTTATACAATAGCGCTTTAGAAATTTAGAAGGGGAAATGACAAATCATTATTTCAGATTACGTTGCATATATCGAAGAAAACATAGAATGTAACTAAAAAATTTACGTTCTTCGACTTGTATTGCTAAGATCACGAAATTGTATTATACAGTAATTATAATAAAATGGAGAAAAAATGCAATTATTTATAAACTTATATTCCTTTTTATTTAAACGCATAATTGTTTTATATATATATATATATATATATATATATATATATATATATATATTTATAATGGAAAAGTTTATGACTTTTTCCATTTTAAGATACGTATTACTTTATGAATTTATATATTAAAAAAAAAGAGTCGTGTATTTTCTGAATGTATAAAGTATTGTTATTTTTATTTTTAATTATTTTCTCTGTATTTCTCTCTTTCTATCGCGTTTTTCTTTAATCTTCATAAAACTTTAATATAAACCATTTTAAAATTTAATGATGAAATAAAACTGATAAGTATACATGAGAGTAAGAATGATAATAAAATTTATTTCTCCATGAAAGATACAAATCTGATAAGCTATTAATATAATTCAAGACTTCTTCTTAGCGATTTATATCATTTTCTTTAATTAGTGGACTCATTCTTACCTTAATGATAATCTAAATAAACTTGTAAAGTTTTCGATAAAGTATAGATTATACAAATAAAAATCGTAGATTTTTCGATAAAAAAAGAAAAAATAATAAAAAATAAAAGAAACAAATTATCTTCATTTTTATTCTTTATAAGTATACATAATTATCAAAGATAATATTGAATTGGATTCGAGAGTAATAAAATCGAAATGTATATATAAAATTATTTCTGATAAAATTATAATTTATACAAATAAAATCCGTGGTGTTATTGAAACATATTAAAATAATGAAAAAATATGTATAATAAATCATCAGAAGTCATGCAGCTAAAACAAACATAAATAATTCTTTTTAACTTCTTCAAAACGAAGCACAGAGATTCGACTAAGATCGAACTGGTGAACGTAAAGCAAACTGCAACCAAGGTCACTGAAACTAGACTTAGGCCAAGGTTAAGACGGACAGAAATAGATGTGCAAAGAAAACTCATCAAGAATGATATTGACGAAGTCCAATATCTTTTCTTCCTATTTCTCTTTTTTCTTTTAATTGTTTATGAATTACCATTTATAATGTGATAATTTTTAAAAATATATTCTTATTTTATCTTTTTTCAATACATACGTATATTTTCATTCTGTTTTACTTTTCTTATTTTTGACAGAAAATAAAACATACTTAAGAAAAATATTTTTAATTATTCACAATAAAGATCATGAGATAACAAGATAAATTTAAGAAGAGATAAGATAAACACATTTTAACTTTCTATAATTTAGATAAAAACTTTATATCGTCACGTTATTACATAAAATGGTTAAAGAATGAAAACTATTTGAAAAAACATCGAATTATTTCTCTTCTACTAAATATTGTCTAATGTTCTTTCTTCTGGTATTGCGACGTATTGCAACGACTGCGTAACTCGTTACATCAGAAATTTTCTAACTAAGAAATGTTCTGATCAATGATCGTTTCTTACGTTATCAATATAATTGAAAATATTTTGAATTAAAATTAATAATTATAATACACTAAAGAATTCTTTATGATTTAAATAATGATCTCTACCTTACCAACGTCTCATTGGAAACAGATTATAGCGCCAATATTGGTAAAAAGGGGTATTAACAATCGCAAAACAATTGTTAAAACAATTTTTTAGATAATAGTTATTATTATAAATAATACAATTAAGTAAATAATATTATCTTTTTTATTTTCAATGATATCATTTTTAGTCGAAATTTGTATCATTGAAAAAATTATATTTTTATTGTCTTTTGACGAAGATAATAACAATATAATACTTAATTAAAATATTATGCATAATCTCATGTCCCCTCATATTTAACTTCTCCGAAAGGTCTAATTATCAATTCAGTAATATGTACGCGTTGTGGAGTTCCAATTACATAAATAACAGCATTTGCGATATCATCAGCTTCTAATGCTGGCACATTCTTAAAGGTGTTTACGTTAAAATTAGCAACTTGCAAGATTTCTGTTGATACATATCCTGGACTGATACTCTGTAGTATTAAGAACAATTTTAAATAAACAGTAATTTCACCATTTTTTCTAAATATTTTTAACCCTCTAGAATTCTATGTAAGTTCAAAGCCATTTATATTTTTTAAATTTATATATTATATATATATATATATATAATTAGTACACATATATACACTATAATAAATTATATATAAATATATTAATATAGTACATACTATATGATATTAATACAATCTTAATTACTTAACAATATAATATACTATAGTAATTATAATATATAAGTTAACATGATATAATTCTTTTTTAAACATGAAACTAAATTCGATTATAGAGGATTAACTTATTAATAAAGATATAAGATTGACATTATATTTACCGTCACTCGAATCTTACTACCATGCAATTCCTTTTGTGTAATCTCAGTAGCAGCAACAGAAGCAAATTTGGACGCTGAGTAAAAGTTAAAAGTATAACCCGGAAAACAAATTACATTGTGTCCTGCGATACTGTAGTAAAAGAAAAAGTGTACGAGCACATATAAAAAATTTACGAGTGATAGTCATTATCATATATTTTTATCTTTATACAATCGATAATAAGAATAATACGAAAAAAAAAAAAATACTTAGTAAAATTTATTAGCAAACCTGTTCATGTTAATAATATAACCTTCCACGTTAGAATCTAACATCATTCTAGCGGCACGTTTGGTACAATCGATAAATCCTAACACATTGATATCGAATAATCTTTTCCAATCAGATCTGGATGAATCTATAAAAAAATTTCATTAATTTTATCCAAGTAATTAAAAATCCATATTATTATACTCATACCCATAAATTTGGAATTTATGATAATTCCAGCGTTGTTCACCAAAATATGAACCGTTTTAAAATTATTCTTGACCCATTGAAACGCTTGTTCGATACTTTCGGGTTTGGTGATGTCACACTCGCATGCATAGAACTGTCCTTTATTTTTTCCCTTAACATTCTGCATCTCGCTCTGATAAGAAATTTAAAATGCTATATTAATTGATAAGTATATCTTAATACTACATTATCTTAAATAATATGGTATAGTTATACCACATCAATTATAATATATATATATATATATATATATATATATATATATATATATATATATATATAATACGTATATGTATATAATACTACAATATTACTTTTAATACTATATAATTTATAGATTAATTTACAATTTTATAGAAATAATTACTAAATATTAATAATTATTATAAAAATTCTAGAGAAGACAATGTAATGACCTTGTATAAAACTATGAATATATTAAATTTATCATTTAAATAACGTATAACTTCATTTGTACAATCGAAATGAATTTAAAAAGTAAAATAAATCTAAAAAAAGAGAGAAAATTCAATGAAAAATATACCTGCATTTTACTTTTTTTTCGTGCAAATCCTATCACGACAACATCATTTTGTACAAGAGCTTTCGCTATTGCTAATCCTATTCCACTGGAAGCACCAGTAACTATAGCTATTTTACCAATCCAACGTTCCATTTTTTGTTAAGTTTTCAATAATTAATCACGTTGAACAAAACTAGGTAGAGACAGGCAGACACTGAGTAAGAGAGAGAGAGAGAGAGAGAGAGAGAGAGAGAGAGAGAGAGAGGGAGAGAGATATCACGTTGAAGTTTCTTCCTCGGCTGTTGATATAATATGTTACTTTATTTAATCCTATCATGCTTTTATAATTTGCTCAAAAAGTGAGAAGTAAAGAATTATTATTCAAGGTCATATTGCAAATAAAATAGGAAACAAAAAAGGATATGATGTAACTTGAAAATTAGAATTGTGTTAAGTCATATGCATTACTAATTTTACATTAAATTATAATGTAATTATTCAGAATGAGTAATATCATCCTTCTTTTTTTTTCTAAATATGTTATAATAAATATTTTAATCATGTTATATGTATGTATATTCGCATTAAAAATAATTTGTTATTCTACTAGAATCATTTATAGGAAATTTCTTTTTGTATAATTTATACTAATATCATATTTGTATATTCGTATCGATTAGAAATCATTTAATGTTCTGTTCTCTTGTTTACCTTTCTTTTTCGAAATATTTTGATATGGTCAATTTAAAAGTTTAGGGCTTTTTTCATTTTAAAATATATTTCTCTTTATGAATGGAAATTAAACATTAAAAATAAAAAAGAAAAAAGAGGCCAAGCGCTTTTCAAATGTAAAAAATTTGGTTATTTTTATATTCATTTTTACTCTCTCTCTCTCTCTCTCTCTCTTTCTTTGGTTTTTATCTTTTTTTCTAAAATTTTAAAAATGAACTACGTTAAAATTTAAATGACAGAAAAGATTGATAACTATAAGTGAGTTAGAATGATTACTTCAGACTTCTTAAAAGATAAAATACTGATATGTTATTAATATAATTCAAACCTTTCCGTTATCGTTTTGTATAATTTCTTTTGATTAGGATAGTACATTGTCATTCATTTTTATCACAATAAGAAGTCAAGTGCAGAAGGTTTCCTATAAAGTGTAATTTACATAAATGAAAAGCTGGTTTTTTCGATAAAAAAATTATAACAAATGCAAAGGGTAACTTATCTTTATTTTTTTCTTACATAAACATATACAATCATTAAATATAACATTGGATTGGCCAATAAGCAATGTCAAAAAACGTAGTATCTATTTTTTATTTAAATAAATAATATTACATTTGATATATATATATATATATATATATATATATATATAAATACATGTATATAACATGGATATAAACAAATATATTTACATAACAAATACTATTCCATAAAATTCAACATTTCTTGTCAAAACAATATATAAGAAATTGTCGAAAGCCATGCAACTAAAGCAAACATAAATATTTTTTTTTTAACTACTTCAAAGTCTCAAAGTAAATTTTCACAAAAAAAAAGAATCCTTCAACGTTCCTTTTCAAGAGTAACAAGACCGCGAAAGGACTTGGCCGAGGTCAAAGTTCGATATCGTGGGTGTACGGATTTGAAATGGGAACACGGTTGAGTTTAACGAACTTTCTGCGTGAGAAAAAAGAAACTTGCAAGTGAAATCTTCTCGAATAAGGAATACAGACATCTTTATTATTATTCTTTTCTTTTTTTTTTCTTTTTCTGTTTGTCATGTCATTCAAGTTTAATAAAAAAAAAAAAAGAGAAAAAAGAAAAAAAAGAAAAAAAAAGAAAAAAAAAGAAAAAAAAGGAAAAAAAAAGAAAAAATACAATATACGGAAACAAGTCGACACTATTAAGCAAATTCTAACGGATTAACAGAAAATTGGAGAACTATGTTTAATTCCAGTTTAGAAAGTCATAATATCAAAACGACTCTAAGATTATTCTTATGCTTTTGGTTTAACTATTTTATTTTATTTATTAACTTAACTTAAATCCCGGAGTAATCAAATAAAGAGTCGATTATGTGAAAGGCAATTCTAAATGTAATTGTTAGTCAAATAAAACGTGATGACACGAAATAATATTTCAAATAGAAATACGAAGACTTCGTGAGAAGACTTTTAATGATTTTATACAAAAGTAATATTTTTTTATTATAACATTTCACGAGATAATCGCGTATCAAAAAAAAAACAACTGAATGATGGCACGCACAAGTAAACATTTTGTAGAAAAAAAAAAAAATGAAAAGTAGTAAAAAAATCACCGATCAAGACGTAACAAGGAAGAACCATATTTCTCGATTTCAAAAAATTTTAAAAAGCATAATTAAGTTTTACGCGCCGTAAAAAGAAAAAATATATCAAGACAAGTGAAAAGATGACGTAAGATGATTTCGACTTCCAGAATCTCCTTTTAATGAAAATTTCACCATAATGCCAATCGATCCAATAAGGAATAATAAACGAGCTTACATAGACACTCTCTCTCTCTCTCTCTCTCTCTCTCTCTCCCTCTCTCGCGCGCGCGCGCGCGTAATCCTCGTCTCATCGATCCTCGTCTATCACTATCACCCGAGTTCTTTACATCTTACGATGAGTTACTATTACTACGAAACACTCTTCTAATTCGATGTATAAATTATTCCATGAAACATGGCTATCAATCATCAATAATATACTAAATCTTCGTTCAAAGCTTTACGTAACAATTTTCGTGAAAAAAATAAACGAAAAAAAGGAAAAGAAAATAATAATAATAATAATGATAACAATAACAATGTTAAAGTGATTCTATCAAAATAAATTGAGAGACTTGACATCGAATTGATTTATTGACTAACTAAAATTCCCGGAAACGTAGAAAACTCACATAATTACAATTAAAATTGTTAGTATATGTATTTCTCACACGATTATGTTTGTAAAAAATGTAGATTTCAATCGATTCACATTCCGGAAGATGTCGAGAGATGTGCTTTCTTTTTCATCCTTGTTATAATAAATTGCGAATCGTTATTGCTATTGTTATTGTTTTTTCTTCTTTTCTTTTTTCTTTTTTCTTTCTTTCTTCTTTTCTTTTCTTTTTTTTTTTGTTATTTACGCCATGCAGAGAAAATGATCCTTTCTCGTTCATTTTCCTTATTATCTTCCCGAGAAATCGGTAATTTGTATTACTTATATGTATACATATATGTATATGTGTACGTACGTTCCTTTTGTATATTGCAGTTTGATTACAAACCATTGAATTTGTTACCTAATAAGAAATTTTACAATATTCTATACTTAAATAAAATAATAAAATTTTTTATTTAATTTTATATTTAAATATTTAATTTTATATTTAAATATTTAATAACATATTTAAATAACATATTTTTTATAGAAAAAAAAAGAAAAAACATTTAAACAAACATCATTAGCATAATATTGAGTTTGTTTAATTAATAAATAAATATCAGAATTTTTAGTATTTTTACAGAATTTTTTTTTATTGATATTTTATTAAAAGGTTTAGCATTACTTATTGATCAAATAATATTAAATTATTGTTATTATTTACTTATTAATATTATTTATTTAGATTATAAAATATAGTATTAAAAGATTTCGAAATTAATTACTTAACTAATTTGATACCCTTTTTTTTGTGTCATCGATAAGAAGAATGATATTAAAGATAGTAGGATTAAATGGGACAATTTATATTTAATTTTTCTACTGATTTCTTATTATATTATTTCTGATTACAATCATTAACTTACATTTACTCTAACCAAAGGCTTTTCGAAATCGACGCTGTATCAAATTTCGCTTACATAAGATCTTAAAAAAAAAAATTAAAAAATTAAAAATTATAGAAGAAAAAAGAAAAGAAAAAACAAAGCGTCTCGTTCATCGGCGTTGACGAAATGTCGCGAGTTAATAAAGAGTATCTAACGTTCGCGTGCATCACGTGAGAGAGACCTTGACTTGAACCACTTGTGAAATGTACCCGTAAATCGAATTACGCCGTAAGAAACACCATCTCCGGATACTTTGCAAGAAGAAAAACAAAGGCTTGCCGATGAGTAATCTGGTGCATGAAGAAAAAAAAAGGAAAAAAAAAGATCGTGTAATTATTCGTTTTCTTTATCTTCCTTCTTCTTTTCTTTCTTTTTTTTTTCAGCAGCTTACCCTCTTTTCTCCTAAGTCTATGCAGACATATTTTCTTGTTACAATTATGAGTAATAATAAAAGAAAAAAAAAAAAGAAGAATAAGAAAAAAAAAGAGATCGGTCCGCAAAAAGAAGTACTAAATTAAAAAAAAGAAAAAAAAGAAATCATGCAAATTCTTGGCCTAATTTTTTGTTTTTTTCTTTTGTTTTTTTCTTTTCTTTTTTTATTTTCCTTTCCATCCACTTATTCATCTTCCTTACGTACGTTTATTATTCAAAGTATATTTCTTCATCGACGAACGAAGTCAAGGGGTGTCGATGTCGAAAACGATCTCGTTTTACAACGAACCTTTTACACGTTACTTACACGCTAACTTACGATGCTAAATCTCAGCGTGCCTTAGTAGTTTTGTTCGGCCGATTGTAAGGTATAAAACGATGTTCCTATGGCCACAGCCAATTTCGTAATATAATTAGACCATGAGAAAGCCTTCCTACGATAAAGGTACAGCCCGTCTCGTTAATTGGGACGAGCCGTTAATTACGAGAAATCCGGTGTCTCTCGTTTATACGCTATCAATCCTATTTCAATCTTCTATTTTTCTAAGTTTTATACTTTCGCAATCAATGGTCTCTATTCGATTTCAAGATCGAATTTTTTCTTCCAATTTTTTTCTGTTCTTTTTTTCTGTTCTTTTTTTTTTCTTTTCCTTTTTTTTTCTTTTCCTTTTTTTTTCTTTTCCTTTTTTTTTTCTTTTCCTTTTTTTTTCTTTTTTACTTACTGGCAATGATAATGCAAAAAATATATCCTACATAAGCTGCACGTTTAATTTATAAAAAAAAAAACAAAAAAGATCTATACAATCTAACGATTGCAAGATCGATTCAATTTTTTTTTCTTTTAGAATTTTTTTTTATATAAATAAATATATAAGATATTCAATTTGAAATGCAATAGTATATAAAAAAAAAAAAAGATAAAAAGGAATGAATGAAAAGATCCTTTATTTGGCATCTCGTAGAAAAGATATTGTAAAATTCTGCTCCCACGTTCTAATTATTATTCAGTGTCAGCCTTTGCTGTATAAATTTTCTCTGAAATACATAGTGCACATATATAACTATGTCGAAACAAAGTTCGTGGAACTTACGATATCGTAGGTAAGACTTTAGTAATACAGCTATAATCATTACCTTTGTATCATTTGCACCTGTTACGTGTTATGTTCTTACACGAGCATGATGATATCATGGAGTGATAAAACTTTATCGTTTGATATAAAAGAGAAATTGTGTATGTTCATGTATTATTTAAGTATTATTATTAATAAAATTAATATATATATATATATATATATATATATATATATATATATATATCTTTACGTGAAAGTATTCCTTACACGTATAACTCATAATACGTGTCACCATGTACGTTTCAATATTTTTCGAACAAAATTAGAAAAAGAAAAAGAATTACTATTCACCTTTTTCATTTTAAGAACCTTTCACTTCTTGTAAAAAAAAAGTATATATATATATAAAAAATAAAATAAACAAAAGCGAAAAAGAAAAAGTATATAAGTCGAATAAAGATCCATCGATCAATCGATAGGTCGAAGACATTCGAATGGATTTCAATCGTCATTGAAACAGAGTATCGATCACTGCGGTAACGTCGATCAGCCCCATATCTACGCATAAGTAAGTTAGAAGGATAGAAACTCGGAATTATCCCGGTCGATGTAGTGAAAGTAAGTTTCGTATACGAATCACGTGCTTGAACCTCCCTGAGTATATCACGAGGAGAACTCTTGCTGGCAGGCTCAGTAACATCTTCACCATCCTTCAATTTCCTCCTTATTCGAAACGGTCGATAATCGTTCTCGTTTTTTTTTTTACACGCAAATTAAATAACTCGTGATCGTGTTTTCAGTTTACGTACATTAACACGCACACATACATATACACAAACACACACACACACACACACACACATACACACACATACACACACACACACACATACACACATATCCGCATAAAATTTATTTCTAATTAACAAATTAAATTTAAAGTTATCGTTTAAATAAAATTGTGTATTTTAACTGGGAGGAAAAAAACAAAAAAAAATAACAAAAAAGTGTTAAATATTGGAAAATACAGTGAAAGTGTCGCTTTTTTTCTTTCTTTCTTTCTTTCTTTTTTTATAAAAAACTTCGACATTTCTTCAAAAAGGTAAGCGGTTATATCTTGTTTTTCATTATTATTATATATAATCTTTCGATCGTTGCAAGTGTGGTATAAAAAAAAAAAAAAAAGAATAGAAAAAAAACGGACATTACAAAGGAAAGGAAAGGAAACTTTGATCGATTCTACCCTTTCAAACACGTTTCACTTCGATGAAGGATAAACCAAGAGTAATTAACCTTCTCCAAAGTGGTCTTAATTATTGTTGCCATTTCTTCCCTCCCTCTCTTTCTCTCTCTGTTTTTGTCTCTTTCTCCATCTTCCTTTTTATTTTTATTCTTGTCACGGGATCAGGGGAAAGTACGGAAGAAAAGAGACAAAGTAAAAGAGAGAGAGAAAGAGATAGTCCTTTCACGTTATGAAATGCAATGTCCAGTTCCAAAGAAATGACATTCATTCCATTTTTTAAAAACAAAATTCTACAAGTATTTTTTTCAACCAAATGTTATATAAAATAATTTTAAAAGAAGCGAAATAATTCTAATAAAACTAAATGATAAATAATAAAACGAATATAAAATAATTTATATAAAAATAAATAATTACAATGATAAAGTGAAAAATAATTATAATAAAAATATAAAAGAAAATCTTTTTATAAAGTAATATTTTTAAAATTTTCATTGAAATTTGAATCGATAGATCCATAAGGTCTATACGGTTATTTATAAATAATATAATGATAGTTCGATAATGACTTGTAAGAGGCAAAATATATCGGATGAAATACTTTTTAAAACAAATGTATAAAATAATAAAAGAAAAAAAAAAAGAAATAAATAAATAATTATAATAAAAATTGAGAAATGATCGTAATAAAAAAATAAAAGAAAATACTTTTGGGATGTAGTGCCTTTGAAAATTTCGTTAAAAAATAAATCCCTAGTTTTACTGATTGATGATCAGTGATAGATGATAGATCGATAACAAATTGCAATAGATGAATAAGATGGAATGAAATTCTCAAAGGAACGTACTTCACTTTATTTGTCTTTCGCCTTGGGCGCCTCATTAAGCACATACCAGGCGAATCGAAGCGCGTCAAGCAATTTGCCGTGGCAAATTACTCTGTGGACACCTCAGTCATTTCTTTTTTTTTTACTCCTCTTCCAATCCACGTAGAGTTTATTCGTTACCTCATTAACATAATCTCATACACATTCCTATATAAAGTCTATTTTGATAACAAAAACAATAACATATATGAATTTATAAACAAATTACAATTAAATAAACAATCGTTGACAATTATTATTAACTGTCATTTATTAAAATTTTTGTTATTATTATTAACCAACAAATAAATTATTTCATTTGAATAAAAGAAAATATTTAGAAATATTTAAATTTCATGATAGATTTTATGGCTTTTTGATCCGTGCATTGAAATAGGATGTACATGAAATGAGAACATAATTCGAATTAGGATTAGAAATCTACGATGCAATTCCACGATCTTATCATTTATGTCGATCACAAGCAATGGTTGGTCATTAGAGTAATTTCTTAATTTTTTCTTTTTTTTTTTTGGTCTTTCTTTTACTCAAGTTTCAAAGTGAGTCCTTCGTAAATATAATTAGTATTTAATAACTACTAATTACTGATAAATTACTACGTGTTATCTACTACCATCAACGATCAAGAAAAATTTTTATGATCTGAAAATTCCCCCAATTCATTCATTTCAACTATTTTATCTTTTTGTCTGTTTCTCCGTTACAATTATTATTTATTTATCTTTTTTCTCTTCTTCGACTTCGAGACTTGTAATACGTCAAATATAATAGAAACCTTTTAATTACAGTCTTCTCTTGCATATCGACTCCGCTCTTCGATCCATCAAAAAAAAAAAAAAAACTAGAAATACCAAGTAGTATTTTTTGTAAACATCAACAGCAAAATGACATTATTATCATTATTATTATCATCATTATTATTATTATTATTATTATCATTATTATTATCATTATTATTATTATTATTATTATTATCATTATTATTATCATTATTATTATTATTATTATTATTATTATTATTATTATTATTATTATTATTATTATTATTATTATTATTATTATTATTATGGAATAATTGATTTTTAAAATCATTCAGAAGCTTTGATAATAATCTTTATAAATTTTGGTAGACACAAGAAAAAATTTGAGTTATAAATGATTTGAAAAAAAAAGGAAAGTACTAAAAGGAAAATATAATAATAAATATGCAGATCATATAGAATTTTTGTTTAAGAAAAAGCTAACATTTTTTTTTTAGTTAGCTTATTTTTTTGTTCTTCAAGTATAAATAATTTATTAACTATTGTTTTATATTATTTTCATTCATGTTGAGTGAAATAATGCACGAATAGATCCAATTTTATATAACGCATAACAGAATACAAGAAGGTGTATCTCATCATGAAATTCCTTTCACTTCCGTTGCGTTCTCGCAAATTTCTTACGCAATATATGTATAAACTCAGTTCAATAATCGATAATAATAAATCGATTGATTCGAAATAGAATCGTTAAGAGAATTATACCAACCGATGTTATTAACTTTCTCTCTTTCTCTCTCACTTTATCTTCGTCTCTCTCGTCAAAAGATGTTCAACTTTCTACTAGACGATTACTGGCAAATATCTTCCCCATTTTATAACACCATGATTATTAAGAATATTTTGAAAAAAATGTTTAAGAAACAAATTTTCCTTTTGATAAAAAATTTCACTAGATAGTTTTATCAAAATTTTTCCATTAATAAAAATCAATGTTATAATATGGAATATATATAATTAATTGTCGTTAATCTTTCTTCCAATATAATTTCGTAATATAATTTTTTTACTATAATTTTCATAGTAGAATTTTTTTCTTATGTAATATTTTTAATACAATTGTTTTCCCTATATAATATTTCTAATATAACTTTTTTCCTAATTATATTTCTGATATAAATTTAATCTTTATAATTATCTTTTTTATATTTTCATTTTATTTCTTTTATCTTATTTCGAATTAATAGTAAATTCTATTTATTCACTAGACAAACAACAAATTCTATTAATTATTAATATATCTTTATCTACTGTATTTATTTCATCTAATAAATGGAAAGATTAATATACATATTCTTACGTATGTATAGATGTTCTATTAGATGAAACACTTTAAAAAGCAATTAACCTTCACTAACATCTTGGTTTCTGTTTCTCTTATTCTCGGGAAGAAATAATTACACAGAAAGTAAGAGTAAAACGTGTAGAGCACAAAACGATCAAAAGAGCCATTCTCTTTCGTAAAACGGGTATTAAGTCACACCAAACTACCAAAGTAATTATTCAAGCTCGTTGTAAATTCTAATTATGCTTATCATTGACATATTCTTTGTTTGTTCTTCTTCTTTTTTTTTATCTATTACTATATTAAAAAAAATCATTGTAAATTTTTCGCACAAAAAAGGAAAAGAATTTCTTAATTATTATTATTATTTTTTTTTTATAAATATTATTCCAATTAGACTTAAAAAGGACGAAATTTGCTTAATGTAAAATTATTATCTTATAAGTACTTAACATTTTTCCACTTTTTATAAAAATATATTTTACGGAGGTATTTAAAATCATTACATACATACACATACAAAACCATACACATAGAGAAAGAGAAAGAGAGAGACTTTAGATATATCAAATTAAAAAAATATATATTTAAAAATATATATTTAAAAAATTCTAAACAAAAATGATATACATCACATAATTAAAATTTGTAAAAATATATTTTTATATATTTGAAATCTATGCTTTAACAAATATTACGAAAAAAAGGAATATAATCACGATATACTTAAAAAAATTGTCTATCTACAAAACGATAAAGCTGTCTACGTATAATATTTTAACAAGAAAAACTAAGAAAGAACAAGGAATAGGAATTCAAGTGAAAGAGGAAGAATAACGGGTGGTTGTTTGAGAACGTTATTATCAAGCCATGAATACATACGCGCACATACACACACACACACACACACACACATGGCTCGAAATCGTGTGAACCAGAACCGCGAATGGTGCACATTTCGCGGTTGCATCGTCAGCAAGTTTTCGAACGTATTTTACTACACGACTAACTGTGTTCCGTAATACTCTCATCGTTGCAAGATAGAAAGAGAGAGAGAAAAAGAGAAATAGAAAGGGAGAGAAAAGTTATTTATAAAAGAAAAATCTGTTAGACTTTTCTCATCTCCTCTTATAGTAAAGAAAGAAAGACAAAAAAAATTTCATACACAGGGTATGCGTGTTAACTAAGAACGAAATACTACTTGCATACCAATTAAAGAAGGTGAGAGAAAAAGAAAGAGAGAGAGAGAACATATTTCTTTAGGTAATACTCATAGCCTCTTGCTTTACAATTTTTCACATACAATCATTGATTTATGAATTAAGGAAACTCTTTTTATGAGTCATAAAATTCATTCAATATAACATTTTTAATATGTTTAACCAATATAAATCATGACTATTTACGAATTGAAATTATTTAACTTTTTTTGTTATCTATATTTTAATAACGTATCATACAAGATTAATATCATAGCTATTTATAATAAATAAATAAATAAATCTACATATAAAAGATTTACATAACAAATAAAAATCTTATACATAGGAAAATACAGAAAAAAGATAAAAGTCAACTTTTATTTATTAACTCGTCGCATGATTTATGTCCTAGTGTATATGAATAAAATTTTTAATAATTTTTTCAAAAAGAATATTTTTCTATAATTATGCAATTTTATAAAAGTATCAAATAATTTTGATACTATCATGAAAATACAATAATATTTTGATAATAATATTCAAACATTCATAAATTTTCAATTACATTTATTAACTATTAACAACAATTACTTTCAATTTTCAACGTCACTTTCAACAACTACTAATAACAATTACTTTCAATTTTTTAATTGTAAAATTCTACTACTAGATCAATTGATAATGATGATGTTTCATATAATTACAAGGACAACTTGATTCGAATAAACGGAGTCAATCGAAATCTATATAACACGAAGTTCAGTGAAATATGGATAGATTTATACACGTTTATTTACTGTCAGAGAGAGAGAGAGAGAGAGAGAGAGAGAGAGAGAGAGAGAGAGAGAGAGAGAGAGACGAAGATGATTGCAACAGCTTCTTCTCGTGAGGAACGTAATTAGAACAAGGCTGAGATTCTACTGAGAGCGATTGTATCGTTTTGTTAAATGACGAAGACCAAACAGAACGTTCGATAATGATGATGATAACTTACAGTCAAAATTAAATTCTCGTTACATACGAAAAATCTACAGAATATTACGAAAGAATAAATTATCGCATATTTCAAATCTACTTTAATTTGTTCATTAGCTTCGATGAGATGGCAAAGAGAAAAGCAATCCAATGTTTTAAGAACGAATTTAAAAATTTAGAATTTCCCTTGTATTTCTATTTTTATATTTTTTTCAATACTATGTCGAATAAAAAGAATTATTTTTATATATCATTAAATAAATTATCTCATTATTCATCTGACAATATCTAAACAAAATTTATAATAATAATAATAATAATAATAATAATAATAATAATAATAATAATAATAATAATAATAATAATAATAAATTAAAATTTATAATAATCTAAAATTCACTAATAGTGCTCAGGCATTTTGTATTCTTCCTTTCAATGTAAGAGATAAAAAAAAAAGAAAAAAAAAGAAAAAAAAAGAAAAAAAGAGGACGACCATAAATATCTTCCGGTGACGAGCAGAATAAAAATTATGTTAAAATAAACATTTCTAAAAGAAGCCGAAAAGTTCCGGATTTTCTGGTTGCGTTTTAAAGATCCATGCGAGAATTCACGCACGCGCTCCTATCAATGCATCTATTTCATTCTTTATCTCTTCATCTTTCTGGAACACACGTGACTGCCGGACGTTGCATAATTCAAATATAGACGCGCGAGAGAGTAAGCGGGCCAAAGTAACGAATAAATTTCAGCGGTGAAGCGTTTCCAAAAAAAAACAAGAAAAAGAAAGAAAGAAAAAAAGAATTTGGAATACTTTCTTTTCTTTTATTTTAACTTATTTTAACGTGAAATTTTAGAAAAAAAATTTACTATGATAATATTGAGAATATACTATAATAAAAATATATATTCTATAAGCATTAGATATGACAGGAAAAAAAAATATATATAAAACAAAAAAAAAAGATTTTGATTATATTATATCAACTCAATCACGAATCACGAAACAGGATCATGAGCACGACCATGAGCATGAACATGAGCATGAGCATGAGCATGAGCATGAGCATGAGCATGAGCATGAGCATGAGCATGAGCATGAGCAAGAGTTGCGATAAATGTATTTTAATAGATTTTCTACAAATTTACATTGTAAAATGATATATCAATAGCTTTGTCATGAAACAATTTACCTTCCGGTATTAATCCGTTGTTGTTCAAAAAAAGGGAGGGAAAGAGAGAGAGAAAAGAAGAAAAAAAAAGAAGAAAGAATCCGTTCGTTTCTCGAATATTTTCGCAAGCGATGCAAATCAGTCGTCGGATGTGTTTTAACGACGACACGCGATACTTTCTTAAATGTTTCTTGTATTTTACAAGAACAGCACAACTATATTTCGTAATTCTTTGCAGATATAACAGTGCATTAGCATACTAGAGAGGACCCAAACCAAGAAAATAGAAAGGATGCGATTGATCGTACAGATTTAAGAGTGGAGCCGAAGCCGAAACCGAAATCGAAGTCAAAGTCAAAGTCGAAGTCGAAGTCGAAGTCGAAGTCGAAGTCGAAGTCGAAGTCGAAGTCGAAGTCGAAGTCGAAGTCGAATTGATTGATTAATTAATTGATTGATTAATTGATTGATTAATTAATTGATTGATCGATCGATCGATCGTAAATCGATTAAGATGAACGGAAACGGAAAGATGAACAATAGCACTAATAGCAGTATTAACAATAATAATTGGTGCCGCCAGCTGACATTGATTATCACGATTTTTTTATTGCTATCTGTTGCAGTAGCTGAAAAGGTTATATTTCTATTTAAAAATATCTCTCGTTAATTCCTCATTAACTTTTCCAAATTTCATTTGCACAAAAATATTCTATCTTATTTTGATTTAATTTTTTTTAAATAAAAAAGAAAAAAAAAAAGAAAAAAAACGAATCAAACGAACCGCAGTTCGCACGAAGTCCTCAGAATTCTTGTTGCAGCAAAAACGTCAAATCTTTAGGGAACAAGTATTGCCAGCTCTTGGTGGGAAAATACCAGAGGAAGCTTTTAGAACTGATCGTTTGGCGCTAAATCGTTTGAACAAAGAAGGCATTACAATACCGGATGGTATTGTACTAGACGCGAGACAGGTTCATAAACATCCACATACTTCCCAGCATATGCCTAAGATCATTAAAGTAAACAAATTTATATGCAGAATAAATATGAAAATACATTGAATAAAATTCAACGAGATAATAAATCATTAATATAATATGTTACATAATTTAATAAATAATTTTTATTAAAGGTATACTTAACGCCTGATGGTAGATACGTACCACCCGAAGGTCGGACTCATTATGATCATCCGAAAGCCGTCGACACAACTTACATCATTCGAACGCCTTTCGGAAGACCCGAGAAACCAATGAATAACTTTGGAAATTACAAGCATCATAGAATGCATAACAAACAGCAACCTTATCCTAATTACAGGCAACAGCTTGTACCATTGATTCCACCTACCAAACCTGGTGTTTATAAGCCAATAGTGACGCCATTGATGTTACCAGCGAATCCTAATTTCTTTGAACGAACGTATTTGCCTACCTTGGATCTTGAATACGATTGGGATACCGTTTATCGACCTTTCAATGAATATTACGTCGACAACATACTGTTTAATTCTCATCAGGTAATTTGTTTTATTATATCATATACGTTTATACAGAAGTTATACTTTTTTCTTCTTTTCTATATAATTTGCATAATTTTTTATAAATTATACGATATATTTGAATAAACATTTTAAAAGTTAAAATTTTAAAAAGTAATCAAAAAAAAAAGATAAAAGAAAAAACGGACAAGCTGCATATATTTACGATGTCATTTTGTGATAACAATTTTATTTTCAATTTTCTAGACCAATAATTAGGGCGTTTTATTAATCGATTTATTAATAATCGATTTATAAATACGAACAAACAAAATAATAATATTATAATTAAAATTTATGAATCAAGACACTTTGAATACTTCAATTTTTATTCGATTGATCGAACGAATTTTCTCTCTCTCTCTCTCTCTTGTTTTCATTATTTCTAAACAATGATTCATAATTAAATCGATCGACAAACGTATGTAATAGCTAAATAAATAGTATAGATGTTGCAAGTCATACAGACCGTGAAAGCAAAACAAGTTTTGTCGACACATGAGATTCTAGTTTACCTACTTCGACGATCGTTTGAGCCTACACCACAAATACTACCACAGTTTTCTAGTATTACATAGTCCTCCCAAGAAGATATCCTTGTATCTTATACCAGATGTGAAAGAACGAAAGTATGTACGTCGAGCGTGATGCCATATATCAAACATGCAAATCTCCGTGAAGCGATCGTTCAACGCTATGATATATTGATGACACAGAGTGAAAGAAAAAATAGATTTAATTATAATAAAAAATTATGATTAAAATAGAAAGGATACATATATATATATATATATATATATATATATATATATATATATATGTATATATATATGCAGAAAAAGAAATAATAATTTAGCATATTTATTAAAGAGTAAATTATAAATAATGAGAAATTAATAATAAGAGCAGAATATAAAATCATAAAAAAAAAAAGGAAAAAAGGAAAAATATTAATTAAATCATAACGAACTTGTTATTAATAGTCTATATTGGATAAAACTAAATTAACATTAAATATGTTCAATCATTAGCCTGATAAAAATTACGAATATTTTTACATTTTAGATTCTCACGGATTATCAAGGATTTCTCGACGAATTTCACGGAAGATCGTTAAGACACGTTGTTGGCAAATCCAACGAGAGAAACAATTACGATAATGGCGCAGATCGGCACAGATACAATTCGAACAAAATTATTCGAACGAATGTTCGTTCTAATGGTTATCGCGATAACAAGTATAATAATAATATCACATCAAATATTAGTTACACGAATCTCACGATAATTCCAGAGACTGAATTTTCTTGTCGTGGAAGGAAGGGTATGTTTGCTGACGTAGAAACCAAGTGTCAAGTAAGTTCACTGAATGTATTAAACGCTTTTACTTTTAATCTTAACGCGCAGATATTCAATAATTACAACTTTACGCTTGTACTCGTGACGAGTTGGCCGGTTAACTTCCGAGGTTATCTTCACACGACACGTTTTGTAAGAGAAAGATTCTTCAATACTTCCTATACGATATTTTTATGATGAAAGATATATTTATGTAGTTTATACGTAACGAGAAAGTAATCAAAAACGATTCGAGAATGGCAAATCATTTGTATATATGTACATTAGTTATACGTATATATGTATTTTACATTAAGCGAAAGTATCCAAATCAAGATGAACGACCATACTTTTGTCTCATAAATAATAAAAGCATAATTCTTTTCAAAATAAGACTGCTACATTGATTATATATTAAATTGGCAAATACGTAGGAATTTCTGAATTTCTTTCTGAATTTCTGAATTTCTAAAAAATGAACGTAGAAATTTCTAATATTTGTTTATTTTCATTTAACAACAATTTGAAAAATTTGTGGCTTTTTATTTAATGTATATCTGAATTTCGTTCGTAAAATGAAATAAATCTTAAAGTAGAAAAAATCAGCGAATTTTTCAAATACAATGTAATAAAAATAATGATATTCATTTTTAGTCAATTTAATATATACTCTATTAAAAATTCAATTAAACATTGTACTGGTCGATTCTATAGTACGAAGTATTTTGATTTTAAGACATTTGAAAATTATGCTTTTATAAATATATGAAAGAGAAATTCATATCTCATTTAATATATAAGAATTAGAAGAAGTAACGAATTCGCGCAGCCATTTTAATTACGAATTGTATTAGTTAGAAGATCTTCGTTACGAAAGATATTTAATTAAAATGAATTAATAAAATCGATTCACTTCGAATATAATCGAACAAGGAAGTGACTCAATCTTAAAAGGAGGAGAACGAGGAAGCATCTTATGGAGACTTTCTATCTCATATTTTCCCATTTAATCACTCATACTACCTATACTTTACGTTCTACATATATCAAAGAGATTAAAAGAAGAGATAGAAAAAGAAGAAGAAAAAGAAAATCTGCGTTGAAATCAAGAATCAAGACTTTCGAAAAATTAACATAGACAATGTCTTTTTATACCAAACCTTTAAAATTTTATAACCAAAGGTTTAAAATTTTTTATTTACAAATTGTGTCACTCATTCCTACAAACAGATCATACTATTGAAAACATATCTTATATAATATATGTCACAAATCGTAACGCTTTTCACCGATTTGACCACGCCATGAAACATTTATTAATGTTTCAAAGAACTTCCAAAGATTGAACAAACAAGTTCCTCTTTCTAACAATAAATTTTTGCTTTCGTTTTGCTTCCTTCTTCCAGGTCTTTCATAATTGTTCTGGTTGGTCGAGAACGTCTTCTCTTTGTCCACCTGGTACGGCTTTCAGCAAGGATAAAAATCGATGCGAATGGTGGAACACCGTCCAATGCAGAGAATGATGAGATAACTAAAAATAACAAGTGTATTCGAAGTCGATTGATCATCGGACTTTAAACGATACATGAACTTTAACCATTGAGTATTTTTCATTCGACTAAAGATTTTTTATAACATCTTTAGTTATATAAAAAAAAACATCAGGAAAATTTAACTTTTAACGATCCTCATTAATTTAAATATTCATAAAACATTTCAATGTGTTGGATTAATAAGATACACGATTATTCAAATGTAAGCACACGTAATTGATCCAATCGCTAATATGAAAAAAACGGGGCCAGTCTCAATATGAAAAAAGAGCTCAGTTCTCAATTAAAAAATTTACAAGATAAGAATAATGTGCATGGTTTAGTTCATAATTACGACACAATATTGTAAGGCATTTTAAATGAATACAGTGTCGGTTTCCAAGAACAATACTGTGCTTATGATTATGTAAGCAAGTCACATGATAACTACAAACGTGATATCCGTAGTAAAAAATTATTCAGCCATAACGTCGTAAGATACAGTGTATGAATTAAGATCTGCGTAAATCTAAGAAATTTTGTACAAGTTATTTTTTATAGTAAAATGTTAATACACGGATCATCTGAAACTGATTTAATCTCACATCACAATAAACCTCATAAACTCATAATTCTCATCTTTTTATAAAAATTTGAGATATTATAAGTTTATAATATTACTGTTAGCTAAAATTCATATAAAATCAAATTAATTAGTAATAATAATCAATCTTCTTATCTCACTTTTCTAATTAAGAATTACTACATTTTCTTTAAAACTTCTCATCAATAATAAAATTCTAATCTCATAAAAATTAAATCATTCTTAAACACTGTCATTTAGTATTACAAAAAAAAAACAATACAATATTATCGAGAATTATTATAATTTTTCTTTAAAATTTCTCATAAAATTAAATTATGATTTCAACATAATTATAAATGTGTCTACTCTATTATTGCCGATCGAGATTTTATCGATTTCTATAACAGGATCTTATTATTACCAACTAGTCTATAAAATAGCGCTCGACTATTATTCACTACGTTTGACTCAACTGATACAGAAGAATCCACTATTACCAACTGGTTTCTTTTTTATTCGGTAAAACAAAGAACTATTTTTAATAACTACTTTTACTTCAGTTAATAAAGTAAAAAGCTACACGATTTATCATTTTATATGTTTTATCATTATCTTTTATTTGTTTTACTCTATATACACCAAAGTTATGCATGAAACATATATCGTCTATACTAGAGATTTATGTGAGTTATGGTTACGAAAAAAATGAACTGAAAGCGCATTAAAATAACTCTCTCTTCTCAAGATTATAATATATAGCTAATTTCAAAATTTCTGAATAAATTATACACTAAAATAAATCTATTTAATATCTTTATTGAGACATGAGATATGTTCTATTTTTATATTTTTATATATGTATTAATATAAAAAAATAGAATATAAATTATCATAGAACATAATAAATTTTAATTGAATTTAAATGCAGCCATTAGCACGACAGTACTTGCGTTATTTACATTTATTGTATATCGCAAATAATATCGTCCCAGGTCTCACCACTTGGAGGTTGCCGCATACGGAGACCCACGAACTAAGATTCTACTCTTTAATTCCAAAAAACAATAATCATTATAATTTGGAAAAAAACATAAAATCAATCGCGAAATGAATCAAAAATTTTTTTCTAATCAATCGAGATTAGACGAAAATTTATGTATTCATTTGATATCGACCTACCTACCCGATAAACGCAATGGAATAGAATACTTTGGTCAGTTTTCATGAAACTCTATTCCTAAATTAAACCAAATCTGCATATATTGATCTGCATTATGTTGAAACTGCAAAAAAATGCCGTATTATACACACAGCCTATATACATTATATAAAGATTACGTATCTTATAAAATATTATTTGATAATGAGAATACATAATATTATAAAGATATCGCTTTATTATTTTATATATTCTATATATAATTTCTTCAAGTGATATAAACAGCATAGTTACCTGTGAACATAAAACATCTAAACCATTTTATAATTAAACAAGAAGGAATCAAAATAATATACAAATTTTATATAATAAATCAGCAGCCATCTGTAAACATAAGACATTTTTAATAAGACAACTTTGTTACTTTCTGAACATAATATATGATCCAATTAAATATATAAAAAATAATTATCTCACACACATACACACACACACACACACACACACACACACACACACACACACACACACACACACACACACATATATATATATATATATATATATATATATATATATATATATATATATATATATATATATATATATGAGTATTTACAAGAGTAAAATCGAATCTTGCCAATTTACATTTTTCCTGAAACAGAAATCAACTCTGAATAAATTAATTAAAAATTTCTTCAATTTTTCAAATGAATAAAAAAATTATTTTAAACAATTCATCTTCTATTACTCTTCACTTTTTATGATTCCAACTTGTCATTTAAGTCCTCAATGTTTAAATATATTATTATTAATTCCCATTATTATTTTATTTTGATTTTTTGTTGGCTACAGCATACGGTAAACCTGAAAAATAAATTAATTTTCTATAATGCATTTATAATCTTTATTAACTTATTTTTATACCATATATAAAAATATTACCTTAAAATATTCTTTCCAACATTGTCGTTAATATGTATTGATAGAAGGATATTTTGCAATATTTAATCTTGATACTTTAAAATAAAACTCTCTGTAATAGAAAACTATATAAAAGGACATGATGTAGAAAGATGAAACTGTATGTACAATCTATGACCAAATATTTTCACTTTTGATAATGCAATAAATATAAAAATCTTATAATATATATTTTTGGTCATAAATTGTAATGCTGAAATACAAAAACGCAAACATTATAATGACAAAAAATATTAGCATAAAACATTTCGATTTCTCAATGCATTAAAAAATGTGTTTTACGTTTAAACAGAAATAGAAAATTTATTATGAATGACGTTTACATACAAATATATAAATATATATATATATATATATATATATATATATATATATATATATTTATACATATAAAAAAGAACAAAAATTGCACACTAAATTGTCAATTCAATAATACAATTACAAATGCATATTGCAAATTATTCAAGACACGTTATAAAAAACAAGAAAAAATTGTGAACATTTTACAATAATGAAGAATTAACTTAAGTCACGGTAAAAAAAAACAGAAAAAGAAGTAAAAAAAGGAAAAAAGTATACTGCACCTTATATCGTATTACAAAATGCGTACACAATTTTGTATACCGCCATAACCATGTCCTTAATGAGACCAGACCTATATTTAATCGATAAATTACAGATATCTTATCTTATCACGTGTATACTAACGCGAAGTATGCAGTTACATCAAGTGTTTGATGTATATATTACATCGTTTATTTATAAGACACTTCCTTACTCATTAAATTATAAAAAATATATTAATATAAATTCAGAATTTTAGAACCATGTATTTTTTATATAAAATATGTATTATGTAAATGAAATAATAATAAAATATGAAATCTTGAAGAGAAAAATAAGAAAAATAAGATTAAATATAAAAATATTGTATATATTAGAGATAAAATTGTTTCAATAATCTTGCATATTATTCTTAAGAATTTATTTTATGAATTTAATTTATCGTCACTGATTGTATTAACAGATTTTAATTTCTCTAACTACGTCAAGTCTTATAGATTTTTAATCAGAATAATTAGAATTTTAGAATTAAAATCAGAATATAATAAAATGGTGGTTAGTGATTTTATAGAATTATTACTTAGTAATAATCATATAAAAAAATTTAGAATTATTTTGAAATAAAAATCTACATGCTTGAATATCCCAGGTGCATTCCTGAATGCATACCTGTCCCTGTTCTAAATTGTTTTCGTCCACACTCCTGAGTTTGGGACAGCCTTTTCATATGTATTATTTATATACCAAGACTTATGCATTTTTCTTCCAAAAATAATTATATTTCTTTAATATATAAATATTTCTTAAAAATTCATTGTTATCTCATTCATTATTATTTCTTCATATTTCTTATGAATCTTTCATATATACGTATATATACAATTAAAATGTACTTTCTTATATATCTATGAACTTTTTCATTTGATAATTGTATTTAAATAATTTGGAACAAAAATGTATATCCCTGACATATTTTATGCACTCCTGAGTGCAAGGCTGTTATATTTGTATCATATCGCTCGCTTAGCAAAATTTATATATTTCTAATCAGAATGATTCAAATTTTCTTTTCATTCATTTACACTCTATTTAAATATAAATACATTATTATATTAGAAATCATATAAAATAATCTTAATTTATTATTAAATAAATATTATGTCTTTAAAAGAATTATATAAGATTGGTATGTTTAAATATTTATTTATTACATACTTTCATAATTGCAGTTTCATATCGATCATTGTATAACAAGAAATGTATATCCTTACTATAATATGTTCATCTGCATTCCTGAATGCAATCATGTATTTACTATGAACCTATCATATGCACTCCTGAGTGCAGGCAAGCCATTTCAATCACTTCATTCATATACTAAGGCTTATGCATTTTTATTCCAAAAAAGGAATAATTATATTTCTTTTATATATATGCAAACATTTCTTAATAAACTTTATATCATTCGTTATATCTTCTTAATTATAAAAAATTTCTTATGTATAATGAAAATACTCTCTTCTCTTTCTCTCTCTCTCTTTCTCTCTCTCTCTCTCTCCTTTTTTCTTTCTCTTTCAAATATATATTATTAATTATCTCATTTCATATTCATTAATTGATAATTTTGGAATAAAAATGTATATCCTTGACATATTTTAATATGTACTTCTGAGTGCTGGCTGCCATTTATATCATTTCATTTCATTCATCTAGCAAGATTTATATATTTCTTATCAGAATGATTCAAAATTTTTTTTCGTTCATTTGCATCATTTAAATATAAGTCATTTATTATATATGGAATGAAAGAAAATATTCTTTATTTATTATTAGAAAGTTTTAATTTCTTGAGAAGAATATTCTGAAAGATTTAAATGTTGAGATATTGATTCATTAAGTAATTTATATTAGTGCATTCATTCATTTATTTATTTACTTATTTATTTATTTTTGATCATTCTGAATGAGAAATATTTATCCTTGGTATATTATATTCATGCATGGCATGTCCTTTCTCAATGTTTACATCAAGTCTTGTAGATTTTTAATCTGAATAATCATAATAATCATAATAATCACAATAATAAAATTAATGAGAATCTGACCACAAAAAAGGAAAATGAGGATGATTATGATGATGATGATAATGATAATGATAGTTACCACATATGAGTCATTTTACAACTCGTGGTAAAACTAAGAAATTGTAAAAATGGTTTTACAATTCTATGTTCACATTATTTACCGCATAAGGGCCTTTGAGCGACCCGCGGTAGTACTGTGTTGACATGTAGGTATGAAATATGTATATATCTAGTATATATACATACACATTATGCAGTTATGAAAATAAAAGGGAAAAAAAATATATATGATTATTCTGAATTAAAAATCAACATACTTGGGTATCCAGGTGCACTCCTGAGTGCAATGTTGCAGCAGGCCACGGATGTCCACACAATATTTAACGAGCGTGATTCTATCTTTGTAACTAGAAATCTACTTCAAGAAAATACTTTACTTTAAAACTTTTTAATGCAAGGACTCGATTTTCATTTAAAAAGAAAAGTGCAATCTCTCGACTTTAATTAGAAATGTAAAGAAAAGAATATTTGACTTTAATTTAAAATGTAAAGGGAGGGCTCGACTTTAAATAAAAGAAAAAGAAAATGCAAGGGGCTCAACTATAATTTAAAACGAAAAATTAACTTTACTTTTAAAAAAACTCGATGACTCGACTTTAGTTGAAAGAAAAAAAATTGCAAAGAATTTATTAATTAATAATGATACTAAATAGGCTTGATTCTAATCGCAAAGACCGTACGCGAGTGCGGAACGCCGTAGCAAGGAGATTAAATGGTCCATCATCTCCGTCCAGGAACAAACTACTACGAGCATAAGTGTCAACGTGGTAAAAGGGTAAATGAGATTTTGATAAGACCACAAGCCATTAACGAAGGGTTCGACATGCCGACTACCTTTAAAAAATGACTTGTGGTCGATAGTTGCCCTCTTGAGCCACAGTTTGTGGGGGCCTCTTCGGCATATAGCCTCTTCTTGCTTCGTGCCCTAACCACTGCATTGGAGCATTCCTTACGTACGACGCAAGATAAGATTACGCATCAAAAAACGCCCTACCGTTTGAAACAACGCACCCACAAAAATTGACATGCCGCAGTGGATTATACTATAAGAATGAAATCGTCCCTAATCTAAACCGACCTAATCCCGACCTGATCTCACTTTACGCAACAAGACTCAAACCACTCGTGTTAACGCGCGCAATTGAACGAGACGCAATAATCGCAAGCTAAGGAGTTGGGAAGTAAGAAACACGTTTTCGCTGGGTTTTTTCGTTTTTTTTTTTTTTTCTATTTATTACTTAACCTAACGAGCGGTAAGTGCTTGCAACGTAAAGTATCGATTTCTTCTAAATAATATAACCACTGAGGTATGACAAAATTCGCGAATGAATCACCCCAAATGGCATTGATGAATCCCAACACGTATTCTCAACTGCGTTTTCTAGTCTACCTGGGTGCGTCTCGATTTTCTAATAATTTTTACTTATTTATTTATTTATTTATTTATTAAAAAAAAAAGAGAAAAAAGAAAAAAAAGGAAAAATGAAAGATTCATTAATATTTGACCTATACCGTTAAGCTATCCTAGCCTGTGGACAATCAATGGACTCAAAGAATCCACCAACCGTGCACAATTACACAGGCACATTTAATCGAATGCTCCAACAGACATAATATTCATTCTAATCGATGAACCTATTACGAACTAAGATTAACTGCTTGCACTTAAAAAATAAGAAAAGTTTCGGTAAAAAGTCAAGATCCACGAGAATTGTAATATTTCGATTTTATACACGCAAGTATATTCTACTCTGAGCAAGGGCTCACACAAAAGAAGAAGAAGGAGGAGGAGGAGGAGGAGGAGAAGGTTGATGATGATGATGATAAAGATTATAATAGTTACCACGTCGTGGTAAAAATAGAGTTGTAAAAATGCTTATACAACTCTAATACATTGCACACCGCATAAGGGCCTTTGAGCGACCCGCGGTAGCTGTGTTGACATGTAGGTATGAAATATGTATATATCTCGTATATATACATACAAATTATGCAGTTATGAAATTTCAGGATTAAAAAAAAAATATGTAAATTCGTAAATATTTCAAGAATCGCGAAGTGCAAGCGTTAATTTATAACTAAGTATCGAACGAGTTCAAAATCCTTTGCTAAGTTCAAAAGATATGGGATGCATCTAATGTTTTCATTCGGTGCAAAGTTTTTCAAACTGTTTTGATACTGATACATCGCGCAATGCAAAGTGTCAGCAAAAAATATCAAAAAAAAAAAAGAATAAAAGATAATTCAAACATGGTGAATGATCGTAAAATTTGCTGAAACTTCACAAAACCCCGGAGACGGAACTTCTCACTCCTGAGGGAGAATCGGATCCAAGGTCTTCCGGTCCCTACCTACTTATTTAAAATCAATTCAGACATTCACTCAGAAAAGGTATGCTACCTGCCTGCCTATTACCTATATTTAAAAAGTGCAAAGCATTCACACCAACACATACACTCCACGGTTCTCTCACATTCCACCAGGGTGCAAAAGCCTACACTAGAGAGCATGCCCCGGAGCACCTCCGACACCCCAGTTCAAACGCGTATTGTTCTAATGTATTAGGAGTACGTACCAATTGCTGTAATCGACTGCCACGGCTAATGATTATTGCATATATGACTAAAGCAAAAATACTAGTACATACTAGTATATACATGAATACTAGTAATATATACGAGTATTTCAAATTTTCCACAGAAACATGTGGTAACTATGTAAAACGATATTAATATAATAAGATATTTATTTATTATGAATTAAAAAGTTATCGCGAAACGATGTACAATGCACCATCTAAAACGCACATACTAGTGCAAGATACACCGTGCAATCAACAGCACAATGACAGCCGCCAAAAGGAAAAACTAAAACTAAACCCACGCTAACTGTTTCTCATCCATACGAGTAACACCTGGGTAAACGCATGGATGAGAACGCAGAAAGAATGGGGGGGAGAAACGGGTATTAGTATAATTAGCGCTGAAAATCCTGAACTAAAAAATGATTAACTTATAAACTAGGCCTAAACGGGCTGTGACTCTACGAGTCTCATTGCTTATCTTATTAGCAAGGACTCAAACAAAAGGAGGAAGAGGGGGAGGGAGTTGATGATGATAATAATTATAATAGTTACCACGTTGTGATAAAATTAGAATTGCAAAAAACCTTATACAACTCTATTACATTGCACACCGCATAAGGGCCTTTGAGCGACCCGCGGTAGCTGTGTTGACATGTAGGTATGAAATATGTATATATCTCGTATATATACATACAAATTATGCGTTTATGAAATTGGATTAGGAGAAAATATTGATTGAAATATTTAATTTATTAAAATATTTAATTTATTGAAATATTTAATTTATTGAAATATTTAATTTATTGAAATATTTAATTTATATAAAAAATAACCTCGGACGATTCCTTTCATCGAATGGCTGTTCTAATGAAAGAACGGGATTATGATCCACCACTTGACTGACAGAATCTATCCGTCGCGAAAAGAGGTTTGTCTTCTTGCTCATTTTATATATCATCGATATATCAAAATATCGAAGTAAATCGCGATTAAATACACTAAGTACGAAGCAATGCATGTAACGTAGACCACGTTATATGCTTTATTTGAACGAAATCGGGTAAATGGATATACCCGATTTCATTATTAATATCGCGAGCAAAGACGAAAAGAGAAAAAAGTGCTAAATAACAGTACTGTTAATTAAACGACTTTGAAACAAGAAGACCCTAGCCTGATATACAAATATATATATAATAATAATAATAATAATAAATTCACAAGAAAAGAGTTAACTACACATATAGGGAACCACTCGTGAATAAAATCGAAGATCTTAATCACGGTCACTTATGCTCATTTTGGACAATGGGACATCAACGAATACAACCAGTAACCCGTGCCGATATGGACCTTTCATCCTCGGCATGATGGGCACCAGAGGAACTTTAAATTTTTCACTTACTACTTAAGAAGTTCTGCGATGGCTCCAAAACACTCGTCCCCCTCGACGTAGGTCGAATGATGTCGTGAATTTGGTTAAAATTATTGTTGAATCGTTAATTGATCTGTAATTAATAAGACACAAAAAATAATTAATTATATGTTCCATATCAAAAAGAAATATATTCAATGAATGAAAATGATAAAAAAAAATATATATATACATATATATACATATATATATATATATATATATATATATATAATTATATATAATAATATATATAATAATATATATAATTTGAACAATGAATGAAAAGTAATGATTAGAATAAAAAAGATACTAACGTGTAATTATATCCAGACGAAGCATTACATTCGTCGATAAAGATGAAGAAGATGAATTTTTAAATTCACACTTTCGACCATAACAATATTTATCGCAAACGCAATCCTCTTCCACCGAATTGGCCGAAAGTGTGTTAATGATTCTAACAACACCGACGAACAAATATGTAGTTTTAACAAGAATATGACATAAATTCTTGTTTTCTGATTTACTAACGTGACCGAGAAATTCTCTAAATCGGCGAACAACACTGACTCTAATGCGCGATTTTATTTTATTTTATTTTATTTTATTTTATTTTATTTTATTTTAGTTTATTTTATTTTATTTTTAAAGCAATCTATTCAATTGCTAAACAATCAAACTATTTCGCACAAACACTGACTCTATGATCGCATTGCGCGCGATCAACAACTGAAGATCTGTTGAAGAACAATTGTTAAAGCAAGCTGTGACGTTTACTTCAAGAATTTATAACATATTAAATATTATATATTATGTGTAAAATATTAAATATCATATATCATATTATTCAAATTACATGATCTTAAAATTATGAACTTGTATTACATCTTTCATATGCTATAGTAATGAAAAGAAAAAAAAATATCGTTAAAAAGATGTAATTGCAAAACTTGCAAGCTATGTTAAAATAAAGGAATATGTTAAAAAAAAAAGCAAACGATCAAAATCGCGTTGTATCTATCATTTAAAAATAGATATGATCGCGATAGGGATATGTTCACAAAAATATACAAATCGCGTGGATACCTATAAATCTGAATAGATATAGCATTAAAGTAAAACTAGACAAGGAGCCGTAACATTAAAATTATAATATTTATGATATTAATTAAACGATTAAACGTATCTTGAAATTTTATTTTATTTTAATTCAACTTTTATTATACTTTAATTAAAAATTTTATTATTCTCGGTGCTTCTTAATATTCTTTAAATTCAATGTTAATTAAATGTAAAATATGTTGAAAAAATTTTTAATGAATTAAAATTTTATCAAAAATATTTTCTAATGCACCGAACGTCAGCCATTGGCCCGGCAGTGCGTACGTTGTATAATGTAAAATACATAAACGTTCGCAATACCGATTTCCGGATCTCACCACATGGAGGTTGCTGCGTATAGAGATCCATTTATAAATTTTTTAAAAGAAATTGAAAATATTATATAATAAAAGTTTTGGATATAATCCAGTAAATAAACTTACAATAAGACTATGACAGAACGCATTGAATTGTACAACATATAAATAAAGTTTGTTAAAGATTAGATAAAGGTTGTTAAAATTAATGTCTAACTTTTTAATTAAATTTAATTAAAATTTCTTGAAGATAAAGTTACTTGCATACACTGTGTACGAAGAACAGTTAAAGTAAGTACATGACAGTCGTTACCGAATATGTCCAAGTTGACAAATTAATTGAATACAACGAATAAGAACTAGACAAAATTCAAGTATTAATACAGAATGAAATAAAATATATTTATGTATATAAATGTATTTGTATATATGATAAATGTATGTATACATATAATACATATATGTATATGAACTGTGTACATGTACATATGTATATATGTATATGTATACACATATGTACATATGTATATATGTATATGTATACACATATGTCTATATGTACATATGTATATATGATTTGTATATTCAATTTACAGTTTATTAGAATTAATACCCAACTTTTTATATATTATTTGAAATTTAATTAAAATAACTTAAAGAGAAACTTACATACTTGTATAGACTGTATATGAAGACCAGCAGAAGTATATAATAGTTGATAGTTGATAGTTGATAGTTGATAGTTGATAGTTCGCAAATGTGTTGGAGTAGATAGATTAGTTGAATATAATAAATAAGAACAGGATAAAAATACAAGAGTATTATTAATATAGAATAAAATTAACTAAATTTATGAACAAATATGTATATGTATATAACGTGTATATAACGTGAAAATATGATCTGCATACTCAATATATAAATACTAACGTGAAAATATGATCTACATACTCAACATATAAATACTAAAAGTATTGCAGTCTAATATGATATAAAATAAGATTAATAATACATAAATGATTAAATCAAGTTTATAAAACATTCTATATAATATAAATGAGAAGCTAGAAGGACTGGGATTAACGAAGTGAGAACAAGTCTGAACACGTCTGGAGAGCTGCTCGTGCGAATGAGAACTGCGTAACACGTTAGTAACGACGAAGAGCAAGGTCGTATCAAGAAATCCGATCGTCCTTTGATTGTTTACATCTGCTTTTGCCGGTAAGTAATTATTTCCTAAATTCTCGGAATGATATACATATATACAAACATATAAATATTGATTGGTATAAATTTTTATACTTGCCAGGGACTGCAAATTCGTAGACATTATTATTCGGGGAACTTTCAAGCCATTATCTATATCTTAAAACTATTTTTCTTTCTTTCTTTCTCTCTCTTTCTCTCTCTCTCTCTCTCTCTCTCTTTTTCTCTCTCTCTCTCTCTCTTTTTCTCTCTCTCTCTCTTTCTCTCTCTCTCTCTTTTTCTCTCTCTCTTTTTCTCTCTCCCCCTCTCCCTCTCTCTCTCACCCTTTTTTAATTAAGAACATTGCCTTATTTATTTAAATTAAATTTAAATTTATTTAAAAATTTATTTAAAAACAGATAGACTTACGTATGCATGCAGGACAATTGCGTTTCAAACATTATTTCTAACGTACTACATAGTTCTTTCTGGTTTGTACACTACTCGAAACGCCGAAAAATATTAGATTGATATTAGATCGATATTAGATCGACATTAGTAGATGACGTCATAGCTCTAAAGAAGAAACCAAAACGCCGATTTTATTTTCACGGATATCTTTTAAACAAAACAATGCCGCAACTTGCTAGCATACATGTGTGAAAATCATATTTTAGGAAACCGATTGATATATAAAAAAAAGATGTACGTTAAAAAAGAATATATTAATAACTTGTAATTAACGAGACGACGAAAATCTGCTGCGACTGACACGACGAAATAATTCCAAATGGCGGAATAACCAATAATTAGCATAGATGGAAACACGCGCATGCGCTGTACGACCACATGTGTAATGGCTTCTCTACCACTAAGTAGCATGAAATTTTTCGATCTATTATACGAAAATACGAAAAGATTAAAAATACAATATAGGAACTTCATAACTATATAAACGGATATTATGTTAGTCCAAACTAATAAAATGAATCGATTAATGAATCGATTCGATAGCTATAGAAATACACTCAACTTCGATAGCTATACAAATGTACTCAAAAGTACAAGGAAAATTTTTAATAATTTCGATAATTTTATAATTATTTAAACGATATTTAACGTACACATACTACAATAAACTAATATTTAAACAATAGTTCATTTATTTAAACATTAAAAAGACGGAAACGCGTAGGAAACTAAAAATAATTTTAAAATAATCTGCCGATTATTAAAATTTTTAATACGCGGTTGTTGGCCTTGTGCAATATAAACATAAACGATCCTTCGATTAACTTTGACGATTCGCGAGTTAGTTTACACTTGCACTCCGAACAGTACACATCAATACTCTCTATTTCTAATCGGGAAAATTTATAAATCAATAATTTCGATAAATATTCAATTATTTAAACAATTTTTAATGTACGTGTGGTACAATAAACTAATATTTAAACAATAGTTCATTTATTTAAACATTAAAAAGACAGAAACGCGTAGGAAACTAAAAATAATTTTAAAATAATCTGCCGATTATTAAAATTTTTAATTCGCGGTTGTTGGCTTTGTGCAATATAAACATAAACGATCCTTCGATTAACTTTGACGATTCGCGAGTTAGTTTACTTTTGCATTCCGACCAGTGTACATCGGTACTCTCTATTTTTAATTGCGAAATCTTATAAATTTATTATTTCGGTAATTTTATAATTAGTTAAACATTCTTTAACGTACACTGAGCACAATAATGTAATATTTAAACAATAGTACATTTATTTAAACATTAAGAACGTAATAACTCGCGTGTTACTTAGAATAATTTTAATTTAATATTTCGATATTTTAAAATTTTCATTTCTCCTTTGTCCTTTGACGAGTAAACATCGAAAGTCTCTCGGGATGTCTTTCATAAAGGTATCAACGAATATTTAAGGTAAATGTATTTTTATATCGTACACTTCTTCAATAATTTATACAGTTTCTTATTATAACATTGTTAATAATAATCCTGTTTTTATTTTTTTGTTTCAGAGTATCGTTGCAATCGCGCGCGAAGCAATGATAAAATCGAATATTTGTATCGCTTAAATAAAAATATTGCGATGTAAAAGCAGTGTTTATTCGTTCGGGTTTCGCGATTTAAACGAAAGTGTATTTTTGAATCGATTGCGTGCAATGCAATCGTTAGAATCAGTGTATGTTCACCAAAACGTTTTGCTTTTTTAACAGTCACATAGACCGTATTTATAAGAAACAGTAGAGTTTCGCGAAGTAAATTCAGTGACGTTCGATTAAAAATAACTATCGCGATATAGAGTCAGTGCATCATTGAAGAGATTCTTGATCAACTTTGATGTCGACCTACCTAATTTTCAACCACATACGAATCGTCCACTCTCAATTTCAACCTGAACGAGTGTTTTGGAGCCATCGCAGAACTTCTTAAGTAGTGAGTGAATTTTTAAGTCCCTCCAATCACTCAATCATGTCGAGAACGAAAGGTGCGAATCGGCACGGGTGATTGGTTGTAATTAATTAGTAGAAGAGCATTGAGTGACCACGAGTAAATTTTTTCGGAAATTTACTCGTGAATGGTTTTTTATTTTTTCATTTATTTATTAGATCAGGATAGGGTCTTCTTGTTCAAACGCGTTTATAATTATTTCAAATTTTGAATATATCCTGATAAATTTTAATCCCTATAAATTTTAAATATTTTTAAATATTTTGCTTGCGCGGAGATATCAAAGAATCATTATTCATAAGTTGTAATAAAGAATGAACAAGAAGATATTCGCGATGGATAGTCTCTTGATTACAAACGATACCGTGCATGATTTCTTTATAATAATTAAAATTATCGTTTGTAAGAGAAGAGCGTTCAAGGAATTTCTTTATATTTTTAAATAATAACGAATTAAATATTTAATCAATTTGAATTGATAAAAGAAAAGTCTCGATAGAGTCATTGCTTTTGAAAGAAAAAAGTCGAGTAGAATAATTGCTAAAAAACAAAGAGACTTATAGAGTCATAGTCCGTAGGCCTAGATGATAAATTAAGTAATTTTTAGCTCAGGATTTTCAGCGATTAATATATTAATTTCAATTTTTTACGTTTAGCCAATAGATATCTTTCGAAAATGTAATAATCAATTTCTGTTTTAATAATAATAAATATTTTCCAGATAAGTTAGGGTTGTATAAGGATTTTATCTTTCATATCTTAGAATTTGGAATCAAATTTTGTCGTTACAGTTTTAGAGTGATAATCAATTAGGTTGAAGCACGAAGCAAAGAAGAGGTTATATACCCACACAGAGGCCCCCACAACATGTGGCTCAAAAGGGCAACTATTAGGCTGTTGAGTTATTTTCGAAGGTTCACTAGAAACTTTCGAGAATGATTCTTAGTCGTACTTTAATTTTACCATGTTGTCACTCAAAATGTTCTTATGGTGATGGGTGTAGAGGTGTAGATTTAAAAAAACTGAGATGAAATAACATTCCCACATTGTCACGCGTACGTAAATAGGATTATTTCATGCATTTTATGAATTTATAAGATTAAA
Organism: Vespa crabro; assembly: GCF_910589235.1. NCBI lineage: Eukaryota > Metazoa > Arthropoda > Insecta > Hymenoptera > Vespidae > Vespa > Vespa crabro. Next base: position 2,929,890 of record NC_060964.1, read on the forward strand.
ATCAAGACATAAATTTTACACATTTTCTTTTTTCTAACATTCAATTGAATTTATAATTCTAGTTTAATAAAATCAAATTTTACGTTAATGTCGAATGATAAATTGTGTACATTTTGTCTTTTCTAAAGTTCTATTAAATTCATAATTTTATTCTAATAAAATCGAGTTCTATATTAAAATCATTTATCCATGAAATGTACAAGTAATACAATATTTTTTTTCAGAGAAAATAATATTTCTTTAGATCAATATTCAGCATATTTCATTTTTTTTGTTAATTAATCTTTTATTTTCCTTAAGTTTAATTAAATTAAATGGAGTATTTTATCATTCGTATAATTAATATACATACATACATATTCTTTTTTCTTTTCATATTTATTTTCAGCTAGTTCCAGGTCGTGGGATCACCAACACGAGAAGGAATAATTAATAAAGAAAATTATCTTAACATTTAAATAATATACGATACACGTAAAGTATAATTAATTAATATTTAAACAATAGGATATTTTTAGCAACGTTATAAGATCATATACATGTAGTAACATATATTATAGACTAATAGATATAATAATATTTCTTTCAGCGAAAATAATATTTCTTTATTTCAGGGTTCAACATATTTCATTTTTTTTTCAATTAATCTTTTATTTTCCTTAAGTTTAATTTGATTAAATTTAGAATTTTATCGTTCGTGTAATTAATATACATGTATACATATTCTTTTTTCTTTCCTTATTTCTTTTTAGCTAGGTCCAGGCCGTGGGAAGGAATAATTAATTAATATTTAAGCAATAGGATATTCTTAGCAATGTTATTAAGATCATATACAAGTACTACCATATACTATTGATTAATAGATATACTATCGATTTAAAAGTGAAATGCACAGAAAACTTTGTTCACTGTCGTTACTATTTATTCTAATTTACTCTCATTAATTATCCTTTATATATCTTGGTTGGAACCCATGGGATGGGCCCATGGGGGAGGGCCTCTGTACGGGTTGCTGTCTCAGCATCATGTAGAGCTGCTTCTATTCTCTTATCTATCTGCGGCACTCTTTTTTAAATTATATTTTTCTTGTTTTTATTTTCTATGTTATTAATATACTCTTATGAATTATGATTTATAGTCTCGGGTGGGACCCATGGAATGGGCCATGGGGGTGTGCCTCTGTGCGGGTTGCTGTCTCAGCATCGTATAGAACTGCATCTCTTTTCTTCTCTTTTCTATTTCATATTTTTCTTTTTTAATTATGTTTTCAGTTATGTTATTAATAAGTTATTTCTTTTTAATTATGTTTTCTTAATATTTATTTATGTTGTTTCTTTTTAATTATGTTTTTAATTATGTTTTTAATTATATGTTTAATTATATGTTTAATTATGTGTTTAATTATGAGTTTAATTATGTGTTTAATTATGTGTTTATTTGTGTTTATTTGTGTTTATTTATGTGTTTATTTATGTGTTTATTTATGTGTTTAATTATGTGTTCAATTATGTGTTTAATTATGTGTTTAATCATGTTTTTAATTATGTTATTAATATATTTTTATTAATTATGATTTATAAATTTTAGATAGGGCGCATGAGATGGTGCGGGCTGCTGTTTCAGCATCGTGCAGAGCTCTTTTATTCTCCAGCACTCTTATCTATTTATACCTATTTATTTTCTATTTTATATATTTTTTGTCTCTCTCTTATTCATCTTTTTTTTCTTTTTCAGGGATGATCGAGTAATCATGCAGCGATATTCAATATGTCTTTTCTTTTCTTTTTCTTATTTTTTTCTTATCTTCTTCTTTTCCAGTATAAATCATCAAGGGATAGGTTCACCTCTGGTCGAATGCGTCATCGCCTGGCTCGATCCATCATCGATTTTTACACGCGGATACGGGAAGGATAGGAAGAACACTGGCGCGCGTGTCGGCGGGCACAGGCGTGGGTGTTCTCGGGCGCGATTATATTACGTTTAATTATTCGAATCGAAAACGCGAATTTAGAGTAGAGTCACCGTTTTCTTAACACTCACGTGAATGAACGCGGTCGCGACTTAAAAGTCCTACCGGGGACTTCGTTTATATTTGCTCGAATATTCGATTAGATTACCTCGCGAACGCGTTTTTTTAGAGTAGAGTCACCGTTTTCCGAACACTTGCGTGGGTGTCCGGGCGCGATTAAAAGTCCTATCATGGACTTCGTTTTAGTGTTCGCGGGGTGCGCGAACGGTTTACCTTGTAGTGCTGTACATAGCTAGCCGATGTTATGACAATCCTCATATTTGATAGCGGGGCGGAAATCTCGACAAATATCATGGAAAGTCTAAATACCGGTTAACATATGTCACTTTGGATTTCAACTTAGAGTCACCGTTTTTCTAACACTCACGTAAGTGTTCGCGTGCGCGATTGAAAGTTCTACCGGGGACTTCGTTTTATTTCTCCGACATTTCGATTAGATTACTTCGCGAATTTGGATAGAACAGTAGAATCTACGTAATTATAACACACGTGAGTGTCGCGAACGCGATTAATACGCTTTGATTGTTCGAAATTCGGAAGCACGAATTCAGATGTGCTTAATAATCCGTTATGCCTGAGGCGAGGGTGTTGAACGGTAAAGCTCTCTGTAAGTGGGGTCCCTCTAGCTAAGGCTAGATACCTCCTGTTAGCTAAGTCGCCCTAAATATCCGAAGCGGAAGGCATAAAGGATCGGTATCGCGGAACGCGGATTTTAAAGTAAAGTAGAGTCACCGTTAGCTCGTGGGTCTCCACATGCAGCAACCTCCACGTGGTGAGACCTGGATCGTTAATACTTGCAAAGTTTAATTGTAAATTTTTTAATGCAAGTATTACCGAGCGAATGGCTGCATATTGTATTACTTTTCCAATATCTTTCCAAACTAATTCCAACTAATCATTAACATATTTTCATTTTATATAGCTAATAATATTTCAAAAGAAGAAATATAGCAGAAATCTATTGTACAATAATTTCTCGAAGAAACGAAAAGGAAATTTTTCTATCTCTCTTTTATATCCGCTGTCATTTCTATTTATTCTTATTTACTCTCATTTATTATTCTTTATATATCTCGGGTGGGACCCACGGGTGGGGCCTGTGGGTATGGGCTTCTGTGCGGGCTGCTGTCTCAGCATCATGTAGAACTACTTCCATTTTCTTATCTTTCTGGGGCTCTCTTTTCTTTCTCCGGCTCACTTTTCTATCTCATATTTTTCTTTTTCAATTATGTTTTCTTAATATTTATTTATGATGTTTCTTTTTAATTATATATTTAATATATTTTTATTAATTATGATTTATAAGCTTTAGATAGGACCCATGGGATGGTGCATGCTGCTTTTCTTTTCGTTTCTTTCTCTAGGTCTCTTATCTATTTATATATTGTTATTTTCTATTTTATTTATTTTCTATTATATTTATTTTCTATTTGCATTTTATATATGTATATATATATTATTTTATTTTATATATTTTTTTGTTCTTTTATTTCCTCTTTATCTTTTTCTTTTACAGTATAGGTCATCGAGGGATAGGTTCATCAACATCCGAAATAAGAAGACTAACGTATAGTTTAGAATATTACTAACATATATAAATTCTAAGAAGCATTAGCACACTAATCAATATAATTTCTTAAAAAAATTTCTTAAGATATTTAATTAAAAAAAATTTAATTATCTAAAATCGGTATAACAGATTTCTTTATTATCCATTTAGCGATCCTGTAGAATGATTTTACGAAATACAGTCTTGCACAATATTGGATCAATTTAAGGTGTATTTAAAATTCCAAGCATATATATATATATATATATATATATATATATATATATATATATATATATATATATATATATATATATATATATGCTATATATATATATATATATATATATATATATATATTACGATACTAAATAAAAAAAAATCAAATATGCCTGTTTATTATCAAATATAATAATGTTAAATTTTTTCGAATAAAATAATTTATTCTACAAAATGTATAGTAATATAAAACTAACGTTCTTTTTCATTTACCTTAGTCAAAAAGTAAAATTTAAACATTCTCTTTATTATTATTGTAAATCAAACAAAAAAATAAAGGATGAAAAAAAACTAGATGATTAACCTCGCGAATCAACTTACTATATTGTAATACTTCTCCCAACTACACCATTTTGATAATGTAGCGGCGAGTGTCGGAATAACAGGTCCTAAGCTCTCTAAACATCCGCATTACATTGGTAGAGAATGCTATGAAATTATATCTTTTTCGCTCGAACTATTACGTTAGAATTGCATTATAATATTTAACAGCGTTGGCAGGAGAACTTCAGGCACGATCCTATTTCTAAAGGAAAAAAGAAAATAGAATAACGAAATTCTAATCTCTAAAAAGAAAAAAAGAAAAAAAAGAATACAAAACGAGTAATCAAATTTCAAAATAATTTCTTTTTTCTTTTTTGTGGATCAAAAAAATCTGACCTAATTCCAATAATTCGATCGATAATTTAACACAACGATTAAATAGTTACAAATAAATAATATGAAATAAAATAAAGTAAGAAGAACGAAGTATTAGTTGCGGCCCTGTTTGAATTATTTTACGTTGGTTTCAGCTACATACATACGTTTATATACATATACCTACATACACAGGTATATAAAGAAGTATAGGGAGAAGGGGATAAAATGGATATAGAAGGGAAGGAGTACGTTTCTGAACTCGTGTTACAGAACAGACAGACTTTCTCTCCCTCAAACTGTGACATAATTTCTTACACACCTGGCAAACTGTTCTCTCTCGCGGTTCAACGGAAGCTGGACTAGTTTCGTTTATCATCAAACCCGGTGCGGACATGCCAAGTAGTCACGGTGTCCTTGCTGCTCTTCTTTTCGCCACCCTCGCGGTAGTCATCGTTACTAGCGGCATCGTTCAGCAGGTAAATAATACAAAAAAAAACAAAAAAAGAAATAATAATAAAACAAGAAAAAAGAAACAGAAGGAAAAAAGAGAAAGAAAGAAAGAAAAAGGCCTAATTTATCTAACCATCCTTGTTGTTGTTGTCCCATCATACAGTTCAACAAGTAAAATTGCACAGTCACAGTGAACGTAAAAACCTGCTGTTGCATTCCATGAAAATATATTTATGATCGCGAAGAAACCATCCGGTGAGAGGCTAATGAGTATAATTCGCATGAAATTCGTATTTCACGAACAACTATAATTGGTCCGTTTGCAGGACATCTTTTTTACGTCGACGTTCTTCTATGAATTTTCTTTCTTTTCCTTCTTTTTTTCTATCTCTTTCTTTGAATGTGAAAGAAGAAAAAAAAGTAATAATAATAATGATGATGATGATGATGATAATTGTGAAATCATAATACTTATAGATCATTTATCATCGTCTTATAATTTCACAGATATTATAGTATACCCAGATCAAACTTAATCGTTCGAATCGACAAGATAAAATATCGATGACAATTATAAAGAAAAACGACCTTACCTTGGTCTTAATGAGGGCTAAGAATTATTTATCTTTGTCGTATTTCTTGACTAAACACTAATTCTTTTCTTTATTTTTATTATTATTATTATTTTTTCTTTTTTCTTTTGTTTTCTTTTTTTTTTTTTGTTAATGAAGATTCTTTAGAACGAGTAAAAAAATAATTAAATCTTACATTGAACGATTTATGTGGGTTACTGTTATCGATGATGATGATGATGATGATGATGATGATGATGATGATGATGATGATGATGATATTTTTTTCATAGAAACGTGCAGCGAATTTCGACTATTACGACGATGGCTATCAGAATTTTCAGCCTGTGGTGAAGTTCCAAAGGCCAATCGTAGTTCCAGAATTCCCAAAGAAGGATCAACAAGATCTCAGTAAGATACCCGGTATTCCTGGAGTGGACTATCCGATTTATCACAGCGTTCCAAAGACCAGTTTTTCTTGTGCTTATGTACCCCATGTACCAGGAATGTACGCGAATGTAGAGACTGGTTGCCAGGTAAATCAACCATTATATGACTTTATGAATTATCTTTTTTTACCAATAAAAACTATACTTATTCCGCATAGCAACTTTCAGTCTGTCCAACGATTTTTGTTTTTTCTTTGTTTTAAAATATAAAAAGAATAAAAAAAAAAAAAAAGAAAAATAAATGAAAAGATGATAATAATAAAAAATATAAAAAATAATCGAACAACTGTGATCGCACAAATTCTAAACGTGATTTTGTCATTAAACAAATTTTTAATTACTATTGTCAATTGTAAATTGAAAAGCATGAAACAAATGAAGGAAAAAAAAAACATTAGGAAACAATAAAAATCGTAATAATAAAAATTCTTAAATTTATAACTATTCAAAGTAATTTGTATAAAAATATTTTTTTCTATAGATTCAAAAATACAATCATTAATTTCGCTATAAGAATGTAAAAAGAGAGCGTTCGCCTGAACGTTTGAAATATTTCAACCATGTTGCAATCCTTCCGCGAGCTTAGAGATTGAATTTTCCAACATTAATAAACTGGAAAGGACGTCTTGAATCAAGGACTTCGTCAATGAAAGTCCATACCATGCGAATATCTTAAACTATACACTATTACTTTTTAACGCGTATTATCTTAGAGATCTCTACGTACCCTAACATTGATCTAAGATTGATCTGACAAATATAAGTTCACGTATACAATTATATATCTTATATTATTATATTTAATTGACAAATTTTCGTCTATTTCTATATGTGAAGCAGGAACTTCGAGAAATTACGAATTGGTAATTACCTTGGTAATTTAACGAAGAAAATTACTGAGATATCGCAATAGGTCGAAAAACGGGAGAATGTTAATTAAGAAATCTTTAATTGCGTTCGAATTACTTGATTATACTGTTCTATTTAATAGGTAACTCGTATAATTCTTTGCTCGATTAAAAATATTTTTACTTATTTATTTATTTATTTTCTTTTCGTTTTTTATTGAAGCACATTTGACATCCATAATCAATAATATTTTTCGTTTCATTTCGTTACAAAAAAAAAAAAGAAGATATTTCAATTTTTGTACGTGGTCATGCAATTTCGAAAACACGTAATTTTTCTAAAAGATTTCTTTTCACTTTATTTCATATATTTTTCGTAAATTCACTCCCATTTCTTTTTTTTTTGTCATAATATTAATTCATATTTCATGTCAAAAAAATTAATGTTTATTTAATTGTCAATTTAAATTGAAAGGAAAAAAAAAGTTTCAAATAATTGTTACATGAAAGGTCTCGAATGTGAGAAAGGATCGTGCGAAAAAAAAAAAAGGCAAAACGTTTTATTTTGCGAGAGAGAACGGCTAAGAAGAATTATACAAGCTTCAAGGCAACATCAGAAACTTCCGGCGGAAACACACAAACACAGTGCTGTGATAAATTATTTATTACGATCGTACGTGAACGATTTTTTTTATCTCTCTATGTTTGCTATTCACAGCGTTTTAAGAAAATTACTGACGAATTATTACTTACAATTATTTTCCTTTTTTTTTCTTTTCTTTTCTTTTTTTCATTTTATCAAAAAATGAACGATTTTCATTGATATCATTGGACATTAATGCGATAGATATTTTTGTATTTCTTTCAGTTATTCCTTCAGCAACAATGAGAAAATAAAAAATATCTGATAGAACCGCTTGAAAAAGAATGTAATTTCTACATTCGACGCTGATACGAATCCACAATATTGCGTCGAGTTTTGTTATGCAATTCTCTTTCAGGGAAAATATATCTCTCTTTTATTGTCCGCCGATCGAAGAACTTTCGACAGATAGTCTTTAATAATAAACTTAAAAGAAGAAGAAAGAAAAAAAAAAAGAAGAAAGAAAGATGAAGAACGTTATCTCACATTGGTATCGATCGAAAAGAAAGTAAAAAAAAATAAAAAAAAACAAAAAGAAGAAAAAAAAAGAAGAAAAAAAAATATTTGCCCAAAGGGTAAATAACTTTCGCGATATTTATCGACAACGTTAAAGATCTCTCAAAATTACTTTCCAATTCATGGATTGCACCGAAATTCTTATCCCTTCTCGTTGTTATTGCATCGTGAACTCAGAGAATAATCGAATAAACAGAGCGTGTAATTATGAAGCAACAGTATTTTAGGGTGTACCTTATTTCTTATGGTGGGATAACTATCCTCGATGTTAATTCAGTTAATGAAGGACCCAGGAAACTCTCTTCGATGCGACTTACGACTTACAACATGACACGGACGTTATACTTTTAACGATTATATATGTTACTTGAGAAATCATTTTTATACGTAATACCTTTGAGAATGTATTCAATTTCCTTTTCCTTTTTTTTCATTTCTTTTTTGTTTTCATTTAAAAAATAATATTTTTTCACTTATTCTTATTTAAAGAAAACTCTTTTATTTCTTTCTTTTTTTCTTTTCTCAAAAACTTCTCCTCTTTCATTTTTTTTTTTTTTTTGTAATTATTTTAATAGAAATGTTAACGCTCAACTAAATGTTAGACAAGAGGATTTCAAAAAAAAAAAGAAGATATCAATCAAAAAGTGACAAATTTTTTTTCTATCTTTTTTCTTTTCTTCGTGTAAAATTATTTCTTCCTTCGTCATTTTTTTTTTCTTATTCATTTAATGCTTCATTTTTAATTGTCTCAATCATTAACGAAAAAATTCATTTTTAATATTCAAACATATTTCGCCAAGGCTTAATAAAATTTCAAAAATGACATAGATAATCCATTGATATATAAGTAATAGTTCGAAATGATCTCTCTCTCTCTCTCTCTTTCTTTCTCTCTCTCTTTTATTTTGCGATAAAATTTTATAAAACACTTTGTTATAACTCTAACATGATTCAAACGTACGTTGAAATGCATGTATGTATTTTACGGTCATGCATCGCGATTTTACTTTCCGCGACGTCGCAAACTTTCTTCGCAAAGAATGTCACTAGTTTTCTCTCCTCGTTTACTTTTCTCAAGACTCCTCACTAAAGTTCTTTGAAATAATATTACGTATGTCACCATTTTTATACGCTTTTCTTTCTATTGTTAAAAAAGACTATTATATATATTCTCATTTTTCTAAATGAATTTTCTAAAAGATTTTATACACATACATACATACATACATATGTACATACATACATACATATATATATACACACACACACAAACATATATAAAATCTTTTAATTAAATTTTATTTTATTTTATTTTATTTTATTTTATTTCATTTTACTTAAAAATTTTTCATTTCCATTTTGAACTTTCTACTTGTACGAAATAAACTTTATTTTTTTTCTAATTATTCTAATCATTATTGAAAAATAATCATAATGGAAAAATTTGTTCAATTATACACTTCGAATCATAAGTACAACCTTCCTCTAATTACTCTTATTGTAAATAATACAATTTTTTTTTAATTATGCACTTTTAATCTTAATTATAACTTAATAGTTATAATTAAGTATACCTTAATATATTAGTTATATTATTCATAATAATTGTTAATAAAAAACATTTTTTTTTCTTAAATTACGTACTTATAATCTTAAGTATAACTTACAATACTTATCCTATCATTATTCGACATTTCAATTTCTTTATTTTTCAGGCGTATCACATATGTCACGATGGCAGAGAAGGTCAGCAAGGTGCCTCGTTTCTTTGCACTAATGGGACTCTTTTTAATCAGCAAGACTTTGCTTGTGATTGGTGGTATAACGTGAATTGTGCTTTAGCGCCACAATATTACAGGTAATTAATTAATTAAGTCATTGAGAAAAAGAAACAAGTATTGTAAACTTACAAGACATCGAAAATTTTATCTTTCTCATGATTACGTATTTATCATATTATAGCATAATATAAACATTATTTTCTTCTTATTGTATAATTTTTAATATGACGTATATAATAAACATTATTTTGTTTTTTTCTTTTATTTCAGATTAAATTCAGATCCATTGACGAATCCTTATGTGTCGAAAGAAGAAAAAGACGCTATCAGGCAGAGATTAAATCGCATCGTAGTGCTTTAGTTTTTAATTTTAATCAATGAAAATTTTATCAAATTTATTTATAATACTGCGGAGATCATGATATTAAAAATTTATTATAAAATCATTGATATATCTGGCAAATAATCATTCCAAAATTATATTGCGAAATTGGTTGTGGAAAAAATTTTGATAAAAATTCTAAACATATATTTTGATATGTATATAAAAATATTCATATATTAAATATTTAATGTATAGATACTTTTATCAAAATATTGGAAATTTATATTTAATAATAAAATAAACTATCAATATTTTATGCATTTTTACAAGGTAAAACACATAAATTGTATCTTAAAGAAAGATTTCGATCAATCACATAATCTCCGCAGAATTAACGATTAGATAACGATCGAAGTACCATCGAGTTTTACTTTATATTCTATACGTTTTATATATTTTTATTCTTGCTTCAAAGTTCATCGAAAAAGCACGCGTTTAAAGAAAATGAAAGTAAAGAATAAAATTGTAAACAATGAAGTAGAACCGATAATGTAAAAGTTCAGATATTATTCACAAATTTATTTCTGTCTCTTTTCTTTATCGTATTTTGAAAAATTTCTTTATCACTTAACACATTGGCCATCGCAAAAAATTGAAAGTTTTTATGTACTCAAAAAAATTCGGATATTGAATTCCATAAATTTGCAAGTTTCTCTCAATTAGAAGGTATGCTTGTTAATAAAATGATAACTTTTCATTGTTTATGAATTAGGTATATCTATGTACACATATATACACGCACACGCATGCACATATATATATATATATGTGATCTATGAGATCTATAATAATCGGTATAGTTTCAAAATAAAATCAAATTGAAAATATCCTCAGCAGAAAGAAAAATATATATTCGATAGAATTATTAAAAACTATACAATAATATTCGATAGAAAATCAAAACGAAAAAAGAAAGAAAGAAAGAAAGAAAGAAAAAATATGTTTAACAATTAAGAAATACAATTAATGTATCCCGAACATGAGAGATTTTTCGTTATCTCTAATAGACGTACCAAATGAAAATAAAAAAAAAATCTCGTTACAGATCCGTTATCTTTAAACGTTTCTCGTCAAATTTCACACGGTACGAGCTGTGAATCAGCATTCGTTCGTTCGTGACTCAGGGCAACAATGTGAGGGTAATTTTTCTCGAAGGACGTGAAAGTCAGAAAGCTCTTGCGTCGAAAGGAAAGGAAAGGCTAAGACGATAGCAGGAGATGTAAACTGAGAGAAAGAGAGAAAGAGAGATAAAGAAAAATAAAGAGAGTGTGTATGAGAGAGAGAGAAAGAGAGAGAGAGAGAGAGAGAGAGAGAGAGAGAGACGGTAAAGTGAAAATTGAAATGATTCTAACTCGATTCTCGCTGAAGAAGTATCATTTTTCTCTCTTTCTCTTTCTCTCTCTCTCTCTCTCTCTCTCTCTCTCTTTCTCTCTTTCTCTCTCTTTCTCATTCTTTCTCCGATCATTGAAAAGAGAAAAAGGGCGGAAGATAAATCAGAAACTAATAAGTAGGATAGTGAAAAAGAAAAGCACGATAGAGATTCGAAAGGGAAGATGATATAAAAGTATTGCAATAAAGTATTTCCAAAAATAAAACGTAAAGAAGGAAGGAAAGAAAAAAGATTTAAATGATAACTACCAAAGTGGATCATTATCAAACTTGATTTCTGCTCGAGTATATATCGATTCTAAGTTTCTCTTCGCTCTTTAAAAAAAAAAAAAGTACCGATAAAACGTAGACATATCTAAACGACTTCTAAATATTTTTTCGATTTCTTTTTCTGTTACTTTTCTTTTCTTCTTCTTTTTTCTTTTTTTTTTTGTTTTTTATAAGTCAATGCAAATCTCGTATCAATTCTTGAATATACTTAAACGAGTTAATAATTAAAAATCAAAAGAAACATTCGTAAGAATATTTTCCATTTTATTTATTTTATCCCAAAAATTTTCTAATATTCGATGTATAATTCAATTTTTTATTGTCTCTATAAAAAATATTATATACTCTATATAAGAATAATAATATAACTAACATTAGTATATTATATTATTCTAAATATATAAAAATAAATAATATTAAAATTTCACATCATACAATAAAAAGATTATATAACGTAAAATTTATAATGTAACATTTAATTAATACAATAATGATATTATTCTAAGAAAACAATTTGTCATATAAAAAAGAAACATGCGTAAAACTTCAGATACAAATTGAGGATGAATTTTGCGCAAATAAAATGAAATAAAATTTAACGAAGTATAAATAACTAAATCAAATGTTTTACATTCAAATTAAACGCATGTAATATAAATGTTATAAAAAATTAATAATAGATTCTTAAGGTGCTAAATCAATAATAATCTAGATCAGATAAAAATTAACAGTGTTAAAAAGAATAAGTTAAATATAAAAAAAAAAAAGACAAATTAAAAGAAAAGACTTCTCCATCAGAAGAAAATCAATTCAAAGGACATTCTCTTGGCATTCAACATCAGAGTAAGTTCTACAGTGTGTTGTTTATAATACATATATGCATACTAAACTATGCTAATGTACATAAATATAAGTTCCCAAAGTCTTTTCGAAGCTGGATAAGAAGTGCCCTTTCTCTAGGACGTTGAAATCGTGGTGAAGCGAAATGACGACAGATAGGTCAAACTACATGGAGCAAACACTTTCCTGGCTAGCCGCAACGTAAACGTTTCCTACTACATATTTTTATCTATTCTACGATAGATACGAAATACGGGCAAGTTGAAACGTTGTAACTATGAATTATGCGAATTAATGGAAACGATCCAATCTAATGGTTAAATATGCCAATAAGAAACGATTTATCTCTCCTTTTTCATGATTTTTCATATTTTTGTCTTAATCAAACGTAATGAGGATTGCTTTCCAATAACGTGAATATATCAAGTTTCAAATACAGGATGTTTCAAAAATCATTATCTATATCAGTGACATCGAATTTTTCTTTTTGCTGAACGTGGATGAACGAGTTTTTGTAATAACGTGCAAGATAAAAGATACGAAATGCGAGAAAATTAGAGAACATTTTTAAGGGAAATTTCAGTAGAAAAAAAGAAAAAAAGTCCGAAAGAGACAAGGCTATTGATAAATAATTAGAGAAATTTCAATGAATCGAATCTGTGCATGATGACAGCTAAATAGAAATGGACGTTTAAAGAAAAAAATTTATTAAAAGAATCGAATTACTTCGAAAAACATTTGAAGTGGATTTGCAATTATCGACTTGTAGAAGATTTAATATATCGAAAAGAATTTATTGCTTTTGATTTCTGTAGACATGAAACATGATGGTCATCATGTGGAAACAGATACATATGTTATATATCATTAATTTTTTATGACACTTGTTTTGAAATAAATAGATTCTTCATCTCATAAAAACCTATTTTACTTCATTCCCATTATTTTTCAAAATAAGTAATAACTTTCGCGAAACTTTTTAATACATATGTATTATAAAACAAAAACAAAAACAAAAAATTAATTTAGAAAAAAAGGAATATAGTTTTTGCTATATTAACAACAAAACTAAAACTATTTATGTTAAATGCAAAATATAATATATATATATACATGTATTATGTATTACATAGATATTAATAATATTTTTAGTTTTATATTATTATTATAAAAATAATTTACTATTTTATATAATATAAAATACTATATTACAATTTCAAAATATTTGATTTATATAATTTGCTATATAAAACAAAAAAAAATCATAAATATTATACATCAAGTTAAAATAAATGTATGATAAATAAATATTTATATGAATGCAATTTAAATCATATAACTTACAAAACGTTGCAGATTTTCTACATTGATATTTCTTTCTCTTTCCTTGTCTACTTTTTTTCTCTTTTTTCTTTTTTTATGAAGTCAGCCATACTCAAGATATAAGTATAGCTTACG